>NC_141084.1:24500674-24528174 GCF_041138505.1 Cibotium barometz
AGGAGGATGAGAAACCTCTATGGTAAGCTCAAGGTGAGACTGGGAAATCATCGGATGAGGGTTTAATAAAGTGAACATTGTGGGAAATCACTAAGGACTTCTTTTCCAGATCCCATCATCTGTAAGCTTCGGATTGAGAGCTATATTTGCACTTTTTGGATTTGGGATCAAATTTGGACGTGGCAGAATGAGGGATATTAGCATATGCATCACAGCCAAAAACCCTGAGATGTGAAATTGAAGGTTTCTATTGTGTAAAATCCTCCTTTGGTGTCATATTAGTAACCGCCTTTATATGGGAGGATGGTTGATGGTTCTCCCTAGAAAGAGGATGGAAGGTTGATAGAAGAAAGCATGTTAAGGGCCATCTCCTGAATAGTCTTATTTTTCCACACCATTTTGTTGTGGAGTCCAAAGTGTGGAGAACTGATGAACCAATACCTTTCTAGGAACAAAAGTTGTGGAAGGCTTTGGAGATGAATTCTCCTCCATTGTCTAAATGAACTTGTCAAATCTTTTGTGTGGTCGCATTCTCGACCAGAGTCACCCACTCTTAAAAGCATGGGAGAAAGCCTAAGATTTTTCCACCAAGAGATACACCCAAACTTTACGTGAGAAACGAGCAATAGTACATGGCACCACCTTGGGTAGTAGTCTGCATGGGATCGCACAAGTCCATATGTATAAGCTCCAGGATATGAGAAGCTTGATGAGTAGCCTTTCCCTGAGTGGAGTGGGAGGGTTTTAGCTAACGAAAGACCCTTGACCATCTCTACTAAAGAGAAGCATAGTTCAAGTGCCCGTAGAGAGCATGCCACAATGTTGTATCCAACTAAGCTACCAAGGCATGATAGCTTTGAAGAATTTGTGTGGCAAACGAGACTGTGACTTATTCAAAGAGCCACCAAAGTCCTTCAACCCGTAAAGACTTCCTTTCCTATACACCTATGGCAACAATTTACAAGGTGCTTGTGTCAATGACCTCAAGAATTAAACTATCGAAGCACCCACCTTAGCCTTTCTTTGCAATCCGAAAGACTAAGAGCAAATTGCTAGAGAGCTTGGGAACATAAAGCACATCTCGGATGGTAGAAGGCTAGCTAGGAGAAGAGTTGAGTCACACGTTACTACCCACACAAGAGGCCTCAAGGTTGGAAGCATTGTCAATGGACACCTTCAAAGAGCTAGCCAAAATTTATGATGTAGAATGGACCTATCATGAATCATGTGAGTAGTGCACCCATTGTCAACTACCCAATCCGTAAGACATGAGGTGGAATGAACAGGTGAGTCCACGAGAAGCTCCTCAATGCCGATGAAGATAGTCTCATTGGTGGAAGAGGATCTCTAGGATTGGTTGATAGACAGAGAGGTTTGATTGGTGGGCTTCTTTGTAGAACCACCTCTTGTGATAGTTAAACTGAATGTGACCTTTGAGATCATAATAATGGCAAATAAGAATAGGATTGTTAGCAGGTTTAGAGCAGGTTTAGAGTCAACTTTTTTGCTAGTGGAACGCTTAGACTGCCATTTGCCTTTGCCCTTGACCTAAAGAAGGATCTTGGAAGCACCTTGTCTTGTTTTCTTCCTTGTAGCTCTATCTTGAAGCATGCCAACAACAGTATGCATGTCAGGTGTAGAGGGAAGAAGTGAAATAGTATCACAGAAAGATGAGAAAGTTTCGAGCAATTTGGCGAGGAGCTAATGAACGAAGTCTTCATCAGTAGCCTTGTTCCCCAAAGAGAACAATTGCTTTTGGATGGTAACAAACTTCGCTTTTGGATGGTAACAAACTTCGTGATGGAATCCATGATGTTGGCAGTATTGAAGATCTTCAGGTTGGTAAGACGAATCTTCAAAGCGATCTTCTGAGTAAAGTTCTCTCTATGAAACCTCCTTTGAATGGCATTCCATAATTCTCCTACAGTCTCACCATCATTGTCACGAAATTGACGAGAACAACAAAGTTAATGTTGAAGATGATAAACACATGTGCCTGAGCATCCTTATCAATCCAGGCATCAATCTAAGCCTATGGATAGGTCACTCTTTACACATGGAAATGAGGACTTGCAATTATCTAATATTCGAACATATTAATTCATTACGAGCGCATGTGAAGTTTCATTAGAAGGCCTTCAAATAAAATTCCTTGCTAGCTAGGAGAGATTGGCCACTAACGGTAGGACAACCCTCGTTTTTAGAAGCTGCCCAAGTAACCAAAAATAGACATCTTGATCTTGCAATCATCGATATTTATATATATGTATATGTAAAAACACACACACACACACATGTATATGTATATATGTACATATACATATGTGTGTATACATATATATATATATATATATACATATATATATACATATATATGTATATATACATATATATGTATGTATGTATCATATATATATATATATATATATATATATACATATATATACATATATATATATATATATACACATATACATATACATATATACATATACATATATATATATACATATACATATATATATACATATATACATATACATATACATATATATATACATATACATATATATATACATATACATATAGATATATACATATACATATACATATAGATATATACATATACATATACATATATATATATACATATACATATACATATATATATACATATACATATATATATAGATATATACATATACATATACATATATATATATATATACATATACATATACATATATATATACATATACATATACATATACATATACATATACATATATATATACATATACATATACATATATATATACATATACATATACATATACATATATATATATACATATACATATACATATATATATATATATATATATTCAACATGGATGATGATCCCACATGCATCTCCTTTCAGAAGACAGCCACACCGTTACAGTATTCTGCCTCGTTTCAGGTAAGGGCTCGGTCTGATAGCTGGCAGAGATCCTTAATTTCTTGATTAAGTAAAAGGGTTTTTTTAATTAATCTTTCTGGTTTCTTGTCTGAATCAATGTATGCATATGTCTCTGTCCCAAGGGCTTTTGTTTTTGAGTTGATATATTTATCTGTTTGCCATTTAAAAAAAAGGACATTTGAATGCTTGTGCAGAAATTGTAGTTTTAGTACATCTAGCCATGGTGGCATTGATGGGCATCTCAAAGAGCTGAGTAAGCACGCGCGGCTGAAGGACGCAATCGGCTTGTTGAACCATTTGAACAAATATGACATTCATGCATCTCAAGGCACATATGTATGCCTATTGCAGGAGTGCATTTACTTCAAAGCCTTCTCCGAGGGAAAGCACATCCATGCGAACATAAGAAAAAATCAACTCACACTTGACATCAGTCTAGGAAACATACTCATCACCATGTACATCAAGTGTGGTGATGTGGTGGAGGCTGGCTTTGTGTTCGAGGGTATGTTTGAGAGGAATGTGTTCACTTGGACTCTGATGATTGGAGGGTACACCAAGCTTGGATATGCGAAGGAGGCGCTGACATTGTTTTGGAGGATGGTATCAGAAGAAGTTGTTAAGCCGAATAAGTATACGTTTCTGGCCATCATCAAAGCATGTGCTAGGCTCGAGCAAGGCAAACAGTTACACATGTGTATTGTCCGATTCAGACTGGAGTCTGACAGTTTTATGAGGAGCACCCTCATTGACATGTATGCTAGATGTGGGAATGTAGAGTTGGCCCGCTGGGTGTTTGACAAGATGCCGGATCAAGATGTGGTGACATGGAATTCTATGATATCGGGCTATGCACAGCATGGGCATGGAAAGGCAGCATTAGTATTGTTTCTACAGCTCCAGCAGGAGGGTTTGGAGCCAGACGAGGTCACTTTTATAAGTGTCTTCAAAGCATGCACAGCTATAGGAGCTTTGAAACAAGGGAAGTTTATTCATTGTCATGTTAACAAAAGGACAACCAAGCCATCTGTTGCTGTAGAAAATGCCCTTATTGACATGTATGCCAAGTGTGGCAGTTTCAAGAATGCAGCCAGCGTCTTTTCAGAAATGTCTCAGCCCAATGTGATCTCATGGACCTCCATGATTGCGGCATGTACGCAGCATGGGTTCTCAGAAGAAGCACTAAGACACTTTTGGCAAATGCAGAGAGAGAATGTGAGGCCAGACGACATAGCATATGTAAGTGCCATGAGAGCATGTGCTAATCTTGCTGCCCTTGAACTAGGCAAACAAGTCCATGCTTGCATGATCAAACGTGGATTCAAGCCATGGACATTCTTGGAAAACACACTTATCGACATGTATGCCAAATGTGGGAGCATGGATTTTGCTCACCAGATCTTCGGCAACATGCATGACCGAGACCTCATCTCATGGTCAGCCATGGTGTCTGGATTTGCACTTCATGGGAGTGCTGTGGAAGCTCTTCGGCTTGTAAAACAGATGCAATATAATGGGATGGAGCTGGACCACATAACATTTGTCGGTGTTTTATCAGCATGCAGCCATGCAGGGTTGGTAAATGAAGGCCTCCATTTTTTCAAAACTATGAGCCAAAATCATGGCCTCACACCAACAGCAGAGCATTATGCATGCATGGTCGATATGCTAACCCGGGCCGGGCGCCTGGAGCAAGCCATTGAATTCATACACGAATCTGATTGTCCATGTGGTGAGGAAATATGGACTGCTGTACTCGCAGCTTGCCGAACTTTTGGCGAGGTCACATTAGCAAAGCACGCTGCAGAGTGCCTTCTTAAGCTGAAACCGCAAAATACTGCTGCCTTTGTGCTGCTATCTAATATCTATGCTGAAGCGGGCAGATGGGAGGAAAGGGCAAGGGTTAGAAAGTTGATGGAGGAAAGATGGACAGAAAAAGGTTGAGTCCTATATTACGGATGCAAGTTGATAATGGAAAGATCGGATTGTTTCTCATGATGGGTGCCGGCAGCCACTTGCTGCTTTGGGCAGTATTGTCTAAGGTGTTGGAGCAATGGGAGGAAGTTGGATTAGAGAGAGACAAGAGGATGGTGGCTACTAGCCGCTTTGGGTGGCAGTCTCAGGAGTTGGAGGGACGGCATAAAATTGGGTGAGCTTTGCCATGACTAAAAATGATGCCAAACAAGAGCAAAATATTTTTTTTCCTAGCCTACCGCTTTCAGCATCAGCTCTTCAGCTTGTTGAAGAGATACTGTATGCAAGGATGAAGCCCTGATACAACCGTGCACTATTGACACTAGTCAGGATGTCATGCATGTAGTACATTTTAAATGGATGGTTCACAAGAGTTTACAATGACAGTCCATTAAAATGCATCCATCATGCCCATTCACGTCTCACGCGCATGCCCCATCCACCAAAAAAGAGGACATCTACACACTACAAAGTAGACTTAAAAGCTTGTAAGGCAAACTACACAAATCTTGCATGTTGATGAGGTTCATGCTTTTGTACACACAGCGCGCCACTAGAGGACCTCAAATGTGTGCATGAGTAAGGGGTAATAGAAAAGAGATGGATTGAGGAGCTGGCATGTGTGCACGAGTAAGGGAATAACACCTAGATGTTCTATGTCATAGAAGCGGAGATTTGTGAGTGGAGATCTAGAGGAGATGTGAGTGCTATTCATGAGACCCAAATTAGAATCACACATACTAGGAACCCTTGCAAAGTTTAGCCTACTATGTTAAATTCCTTGTACTTGTGCCTGCCACCATCAGTCACTAGTTGATCTTGTGCCTAAAGGTCATTAAATTTGTAATTTGACTCCGTCCCAAATACTACTAGTAAACCTTCCCCTACCTTCCAGTCACTTGGTCCATAAAAATGAGCATTTTAACTAGAGTGTACAAAAAATAATGTATTTTTAAACACTTGTAAGGCATTGAAATATTTATAGAAAATACAAAAATGCCTCAAAAAATACTCAATAAATTAAGTTTATGTGAATTTGTGACGTTTAAAGTGGAAAGTTCATTGGAGTTGAGATACAAAAGTTATTAGCATTTTGAAGGCAGGAATTCGAGGACAAGAGGTATTTACGCTCACTCTTTTTTCTTTTTTACGAGAAAAGATCCTTTCATTAGATATATAAAAACGCCCGTAGGGCTACAAAAGATCCCCTCCTGCTCATAAGAAAACAAAGCAGAGATCCAAGCAAGGCAGCTAGAGAGACTCTCCCTAGGTGCAGAAAAATACAAATATCAGTATAAAGACTGAGGGGCTATATCATACAATAGGAGGGGGGAAAAGCCAAACAGGTGGCTTGTAGTGCCAGCGGGGGAACCCGCGTGTAGGGTATAGAAGGGGCCGCTGCGCCAAGTGGTGTGGAAGGCCTGGCGCCGCAAGATCGCCTCATCCGAGTCACCCTGGATGCGGTCAGACTGTCCTCGCAGAGTGTGGATCAACTCCTGCCAAATCCCCCGAACAGTCTCTGCTGGTGGCTCCAGTCTCCCCTCAAAGGCCGTGAAACACCGGGCTCTCTAGGTGAACCATATGGTGAGGCTGTTGAGGAGCTCCCATCGTAGATCCCTCTCCGGTGTCCATCCGGCGGCGGACGAGAAATCCGGTGAAGGAACCAGGCGAGGCTGGCTCCTAATTAATCTGATGGCCTGGCTGTCCTGCTTCGTCTCATAGCCCAGAGCAGGCCCTGACGAAGTCGACCAAGCAGTGGCACCCCACGTATACATACCCTCGAGGCCAGAATGTGCAGCATCCGCAGCCAAATCTGCTGCGCCTGAGGACAGTCCCATAGGCAATGTCTCTGTGTCTCCATAGGGTGGCCGCATCGGCCGCAGGCCGCTGGAAGACTGCTGTAGACAAGCCAGGTGTCAACTGCAGAGCCCCTGTGGCCACTGGAAGGTTGAGATCCTGCGTGCCTGTCGACTAGCCCAGAGCCTGGTCCAAAACTCCTCCAGGAACTCCTGTGAGAGTCCCTGTAGCCGCCAATGGTCCGATGCAGCTGGAGAGACCAATCTCCTCGCCGTCAAAATATGTCGCCCCAACCGAACAGTATACTGGAAAAAGGTGATCTCTGTGGCCTCGGGGGATGCATAAGGATCATGCCACTCGTACTCGCCAGGGTCCCACTGGAGCCGGGGCAAGGGGCGCGCTGCATAAGCCCATATGCGCCAATCAGAGTCCACATCTGCAGGGTCTGGGTCAATATGCCACTTCCGAGAAGCGGCGGCCACTACCTGTATCCTCTGAAAAATGCACTCTGCAACCAAAGGCGACTCCACCTCCACTCTCTGAAGTCTGGCCTCATCCTGGATCTCATAGTAGAGGCATCTACCATCCTCAGTGCAAGCTCTGACAGCAATCAAGATCTCCAACTGTGTAAAGGCTCCCATCCACCGTGGGGCCACTGGCTCGAGAGGCGTGAACCACTCCTCTGTGAGTGCCTCCTGAATGTCATCCCTCATAATCAGCCCCCCTCTGAAGTGACTCAGCCTCCCCACCTAGATCTCCTCTGGGAGACTGTAGAAGGCCTGCCAGTCTCCAAAACTACGTGCTGGGCCTGCCGCCAATGGTCCCCAGGCTAGACGAGGCCGAGAACCCAGCATATGACCCTGCTCTGTGCGAACCGCTGGGCTCCAGATGAGCGGCTGTCTGGCCCGCTCATCATCACAAGAAGGTCTCTGAGAGAGTCCCGGTCTCGGCAACTCCCAAGCTCGCAGGATGCTCAAGGCAAATCTGTCCTCCCGTCCTCTACTGAGGCCTGTCCTCCTCATCTCTATGAAGATCCATCGTATCTCCGGTGCCCAAGTGCCCCCTGCTGGAGGAGCCCGAGCCTGCAGCCGCTGCAAAAGAAGCTCTTTCCAAGGCTCAGCGCCTGGAAGCAGCCCCCGAACAATAAGCTTCCCCAATAAGGCTCTACTCTGATCAACTGGATCTATAATGCCCAAGCCCCCCTGGGCCAGCGGAAGTGTAATAACTACCCAAGCGACCTTAGCCCGGGCTGACTGACCGTCCCGCCCAGACGAAAGAAAGTTCCTGATCAGCCCCTGTACCTGGCTGATGCAAGAGCTCGAGAAGATCCAGCAAGACATGATGTACCACATGGTCGCTAAAAGCACCTGATTCGCCACCACCACCCTCCCAGCCAAGGATAGCCGAGCTGTACTCCAATACAAAAGCTTCCTCCGAATGCTCAGAAGAAGCGGGGCAATCTGCTGCTCAAGTGACAAATCTAGTCCAATCTGGCATCCCAAATACCGCGCTGCTGTGCCAGGAGGAATCCATCGAAAACCCGGGTCTGGGCTCCGGAGTGGGAGCGCTACTGATCCAAAAGGCCACTGTCTTGCACCAATTGATCAATGCTCCCGAAGCTGCACTAAAAACCTGAAGCGACTGCTCTGCCCTCTGAAGATTGGCCTCCTGGCCATGCAAAAATAAACCCGTGTCATCAGCAAACTCAGCATCGAGCAGGTCCTCCCCCCGGATTGGGAGCTGGAGTCCTCTCAAACCAACCTCCGCTGCCGTCAGATACATGCTCATAGCCTCAGCAAGAAGAGAAAAAGAAACGGGGTGAGAGGACACCCTTGACGGACTGATCTGGTCAACTCAAAACTCGGCCTCCGTCCTCCTGCCATCAGCACCTGGCTACGAGCTGTGGAGTATAGAGCTGCCACTCCTCGAATCCAAACTGGCTCAAAGCCCAGGCGAAGCATCGTGCCCTCTAAGAAACTCCAATCGACTCAATGTATGCCTTCTCAAAATCGAGAAGCATCACGACCAGGTCCTCACCGAGAAATCTAGCTCGGGCCGTCGCCTCCCAGAAGGTGAAAATGTTGTCAAGGATACTACGCTCCTTGACGAATCCTGTCTGGGTAGCATGAATCAATTCCCCCAGGAAGGGCTGGATCCTCAAACTCAAGGCCTTTGCTAAGACCTTGTAGACAGTATTGAGGATCGTAATAGGTCTCCAATGCTGAATATCATCTGATACTCCCTCCCCCTTGGGGATAAGAAAGATCAAGCCCTCTGAAAAGCTCTGTGGCATCACCCAATTGTCCAAAACATACTGAAAGCCCCTGCGGAGGCCTGGCCCCAAAAGGTCCCAATATCGCATAGAAAAGGCAGGCGTCACTCCGTCCTCCCCAAGGCAACTGTGGCGCGGAAGGACTCTCAAGGCCTCAGCAAGCTCAACCTCTGAAAGAGGCTCACCCTGAATTGTACGCATACGATCTGTGACCCTCCTCTACACATGGGCCCACACAGTCTGTCTGCAAGCATCCCGAGCCTCAGTGGCTGGCTTTGCTGAAAGCAGGTCTCTATAGAACTCAGTGGCAATGGCTCTGATCTCCCCGGGCTCAGTGGCTACCGATCCGTCCTGCCTCTTGAGCTGGCAGACTCCTGCTGGAGCATGGCGAGGTCCAGTAATCTCAAAAAACTCCCCAGTCACTCTATCACCAAGCTGCGTCCACTGAGAGGCCTGGCGACGATAGTAAAACTCATGTCTCTGCTCCTCTGCCTCTCTAACCTCCTGGCGTGCCTGGCTCAGCTGGGACGCCACCCACTCACATGTAGGCTGCTGCTCCTGAAGGCGCTGAAGCGAAGCAAGGCTACGTCTCAACCGCCGCTCCCGCTCGCGTCTCTCCCAGCCGTGTCAAGGCTGCAGCGTGCAAAAGAGAGCTGAGCTCGATGAGTCCCTGGGCACACTGGCCTGCTGCATCTTGGTCAGAGCTCTGGCTATCATGCCATATCCTCTCAATGTCCTCAGCGAGACTAGGATCTGTAAGTATCCTCTCTGGGATCCTCAACTGCAAGCTGGTCTCCCGTGTCCTCTCCTCAAGTGTCAAAATAACTGGCGCATGGTCTGAAAAAGAGGTGCCAGCGAGAATGCCAACAGAGCCCCCTCGCTCCCCTAACCTGTCGCCCACATAGAAGCGATCAATCCGTGATAGATTAGTCCCTCCTTGCCGGCGATCCGACCGAGAGAAACTAAGACTGTCCTGAGATCGAGAGAAAGCCTCATGCTGCCATGCATCAGTGATCCTCAGTGTCATGCAAAATCGCTCCCAAGCTGCAAGCTCCGTGCCGTGCACTGTGACATGATTGCCTCCCACCCTATCGGCCGGGTCCTCAAGCATGTTGAAGTCTCCCCCGACACACCAATGTGCGGCCTCGGCAATGCATCCGTAACCTGGGTCCAGAACTCTGCTCTGGCACTAGCATGGTTGGGCGCATAGACATTGAGCACGCCAAAAAGCTCATCATGCATCCTCAGAATGACATACTGTGCTCTACCAGGCACAATGATCCCGCGATCCACAATGGCTTGGCGCCATACATCCGCAATGACCATACATACTTCTCCCTGCCCACCCAAGGGGCCAAACCCTGCAGACCAAAAGGTGTCCCATCTACCAGGCATCTCCGAACCGTATCTCTGGATCCTGCTCTCACCCAAATGGTGCTCCTGCATCATCAAAATATCAATACTGCCCCCAACCAGGCATCTCTGAAGCTCCTGCCTCAAGCAACCACGGTAACGTATATAGTGTGCGCCGCCAAGGCCCTGTACAATCCATGAGATGATCCTCATGGATGACCTGCTGAGATGGATGCTGTCTCAGCCATACGGCGGGCCTTCGCAAGCGGCTTGAATGGAGAATAGTCCCCATCCGAGCGGCTACGAATCTGCCCACCCGGTGTGCTGCAAGAATCTCGGATCAGGCGCCAGTGGCTGTGTCCCATGGCGACTGCCTCCCGCTCAGACAGAGCAACCTCGTGTATGCATACATATCCAGGGTCGCGTCCTAAGTCTGCCACTATGCGAACCACTAGATTTTGAATCCCGGAGGCATCCACACTCTCGGGATCAAGGAAAAAATGAGCCAACTCCCATAGTCGGCCTATCACATATGTCACCTCCAGATCGCTCACATGGTGCGAAAACTCAACTGCCTGAGTCTTCAAAGTGCTAAGAGAGAGATCCATCGTCCACTCTCGGTCGCTAGGGCCACAGAGAGGAAATGAGAAGGCCACTGCTGAATCAAGTGCCTCCTCCCCTCGGGCCGGAGGTATCACTACATGAACTCTGATGGGTGCTGTCTCATGGGGGCCCTCTGCTCCAAAAAGCCGTGTGAAGGAATAATAAAAAGCCTCCGAGCGCTGTCTAGTGTCGAGGCGACTCAGCCGACTGCGGATAGAGGATATCCGTGAAGCTCGAATCGGCATGGTAAGTCTTCTCTGCGGTGCTTGAGCAAGGTCGGTGCTCAGGAGAGCGTCAGGGAATTGCCAGGGCCTCCGGGGGAGCTGAGGCGAGCGGGGGGGGGAAGGAGGGGGGGGAGAAGGAGCCGCTGCCAAAACCGGACCAGGGACGGGAGGAGGCGAAGGTGGACGCGAGGCGGGAGGGGGGGACGGGAGGAGGCGAAGGTGGACGTGAAGGAGGGGGTGCTGGCATCTCCTGGTCCTCAGTCGGCGCTGGGGTCTCTTCCTGTAGGGGAGCAAAGCTGTTCCTCACGGGAACCCAGTGATGCTGAGACTGTGGCTACTGCTGCATTGGTCTCTGGGCGTGCTACTGGGACTGTCTCCCTCGACGGCGCCCCTGTCCAGGCTGCCACTCCGAGGTCTCTGTGGGCTGAGCAGGTGTCCCGGAGGCTGCCTGCCGAGCCGCATCTGTGGGCGGGCCATCGGGGGCCTGCTGCTACGGTGAAGGTCGGGGTCTCCTGCGAGGGCAGGTGGCCGGCGTGCTTGCAGATAAAGCACTGGTTCGGGAGCCCCGAAAACTCCACTCTCTGATCAATCCATCCCCCCCCTATCCTAGGTAGCTGAATGACCTTCGGAAGGGAGGAGATGTCACGAACCAAAACTCTGACCGAAGGTAGTCCAGCTGCTCTGGCCACCACTGAAGCTGCTGTGGGGCGAGCCTCAAGCACCGAACCCACCAATGCTCCTAGCCTAGAAAGGAGCGGAAGGTACTCACGGCGGAGCCCAGGGAAGCAAACTGTAACATGGAAAAGGCGCTCTCCCTGCTCGGCCGCTGCTGGGTCAAAGCCATGCTGCCAAGGTCTGAAGAATGCCCGAGCGCCCCTGATGTCATGGGGACTCATGGCTAGGACCTTGGCCACGCTCTGAGCTGTCTCGAACTCGATCTGGTAGTGTCCACGGCCCAGTAGCTGAACGTCCAGGATCTTGCCCACATCTGCAAGAAGGCGGGCCTGGAGAAGATCCCGGATCTCCCCTTTGCTGCGGCGAGTGCCGACTATACAGCAAATGGTGGAGTGTGCCTGGAGGCGTTCCACCTTTGCGGCGAAGCTCGCTTCCTCTTCTCGCGAAAGAGAAAGCCTGATGGGGGTATCCTCAGGGGCGGGCGAGGGGTTGCGGGAGAGTCCCTCTGAGGTGGGGCGGGAGGAGCCTCCATCAGAGTCTGAAGCTATGTCGAAGGCGGAGCGAATGCAGAGAGTGCTGCAAGAACCGAAGGGCGGAGGGGGAAGGCGGAAGGCAAAAAACCCCAGGGGACGAAAAAACAGAAAAAGGGGGAGGGGGGGATAAGGTGGTGAAGACAAAAAAAAAAACCAGGGGGGGGCGGGAGCAGCGTAAAAAAAGGGGGGGGTGGGGGGGGAGAGAGGGCGACGGCTGGCGGAGGGGGGGCGGGGTGCTGATGAAGGGAGGGGGGGCGCGAAGGAGAGGAGCAGGGGGCGGGCGCGCTGGGGCGCGCAAGAAAGCCACGCGGAGAAGGGGGGGGAAGCTTGCGTGAGGGCAGGCGCGGGGGGGGGGGGGGGGGGGGGGGGGGGAGCAGACGCGTGGGCGGGAAGGGGGGAGGGCGCGCAGGTAGCAGCGCGAGCACGGGGGGGAGAGTGAGCTTCAGCGCAAGCAGGGGGGGAGGGTGAGCTTCAGCGAGCAAAAGTCTCTTCGTGTACTTCTTTCTAATTTGCACATATACGCTCACTCTTTACACATGGAAATGAGGACTTGCAATTATCTAATATTCGAACGTATTAATTCATTACAAGCGCACGTGAAGTTTCATTAGAAGGCCTTCGAATAAAATTCCTTGCTAGCTAGGAGAGATTGGCCACTAACGGTAGGACAATCCTCGTTTTTAGAAGGTGCCCAAGTAACCAAAAATAGACATCTTGATCTTGCAATCATCGATATTTATATATATGTATATGTAAAAACACACACACACACACATGTATATGTATATATGTACATATACATATATATGTACACATATATGTACATATACATATATATGTACATATATACATATATATGTATGTATCATACATACATACATACATACATACATACACACACACACACACACACATATATATATATATATATATATATATATATATATATATTCAACATGGATGATGATCCCACATGCATCTCCTTTCAGACGACAGCCACACCGTTACAGTATTCTGCCTCGTTTCAGGTAAGGGCTCGGTCTGATAGCTAGGCAGAGATCCTTAATTTCTTGATTAAGTAAAAGGGTTTTTTTAATTAATCTTTCTGGCTTCTTGTATGAATCAATGTATGCATATGTCTCTGTCCCAAGGGCTTTTGTTTTTGAGTTGATATATTTTTATCTGTTTGCCATTTTAAAAAAAGGACATTTGAATGCTTGTGCAGAAATTGTAGTTTTAGTACATCTAGCCATGGTGGCATTGATGGGCATCTCAAAGAGCTGAGTAAGCACGCACGGCTGAAGGACGCAATCGGCTTGTTGAACCATTTGAACAAATATGACATTCATGCATCTCAAGGCACATATGTATGCCTATTGCAGGAGTGCATTTACTTCAAAGCCTTCTCCGAGGGAAAGCACATCCATGCGTACATAAGAAAAAATCAACTCACACTTGACATCAGTCTAGGAAACATACTCATCACCATGTACATCAAGTGTGGTGATGTGGTGGAGGCTGGCTCTGTGTTCGAGGGTATGTTTGAGTGGAATGTGTTTACTTGGACTCTGATGATTGGAGGGTACACCAAGCTTGGATCTGCGAAGGAGGCGCTGACATTGTTTTGGAGGATGGTATCAGAAGAAGTTGTTAAGCCGAATAAGTATACGTTTCTGGCCATCATCAAAGCATGTGCTACGCTCGAGCAAGGCAAACAGTTACACATGTGTATTGTCCGATTCAGACTGGAGTCTGACAGTTTTATGAGGAGTACCCTCATTGACATGTATGCTAGATGTGGGAATGTAGAGTTGGCCCGCTGGGTGTTTGACAAGATGCCGGATCAAGATGTGGTGACATGGAATTCTATGATATCGGGCTATGCACAGCATGGGCATGGAAAGGCAGCATTAGTATTGTTTCTACAGCTCCAGCAGGAGGGTTTGGAGCCAGACGAGGTCACTTTTATAAGTGTCTTCAAAGCATGCACAGCTATAGGAGCTTTGAAACAAGGGAAGTTTATTCATTGTCATGTTAACAAAAGGACAACCAAGCCATCTGTTGCTGTAGAAAATGCCCTTATTGACATGTATGCCAACTGTGGCAGTTTCAAGAATGCAGCCAGCGTCTTTTCAGAAATGTCTCAGCCCAATGTGATCTCATGGACCTCCATGATTGCGGCATGTACGCAGCACGGGTTCTCAGAAGAAGCACTAAGACACTTTTGGCAAATGCAGAGAGAATGTGAGGCCAGACGACGTAGCATATGTAAGTGCCATGAGAGCATGTGCTAATCTTGCTGCCCTTGAACTAGGCAAACAAGTCCATGCTTGCATGATCAAACGTGGATTCAAGCCATGGACATTCTTGGAAAACACACTTATCGACATGTATGCCAAATGTGGGAGCATGGATTTTGCTCACCAGATCTTCGGCAACATGCATGACCGAGACCTCATCTCGTGGTCAGCCATGGTGTCTGGATTTGCACTTCATGGGAGTGCTGTGGAAGCTCTTCGGCTTGTAAAACAGATGCAATATAATGGGATGGAGCTGGACCACATAACATTTGTCGGTGTTTTATCAGCATGCAGCCATGCAGGGTTGGTAAATGAAGGCCTCCATTTTTTCAAAACTATGAGCCAAAATCATGGCCTCACACCAACAGCAGAGCATTATGCATGCATGGTCGATATGCTAACCCGGGCCGGGCGCCTGGAGCAAGCCATTGAATTCATACACGAATCTGATTGTCCATGTGGTGAGGAAATATGGACTGCTGTACTCGCAGCTTGCCGAACTTTTGGCGAGGTTACATTAGCAAAGCACGCTGCAGAGTGCCTTCTTAAGCTGAAACCGCAAAATACTGCTGCCTTTGTGCTGCTATCAATATCTATGCTGAAGCGGGCAGATGGGAGGAAAGGGCAAGGGTTAGAAAGTTGATGGAGGAAAGATGGACAGAAAAAGGTTGAGTCCTATATTACGGATGCAAGTTGATAATGGAAAGATCGGATTGTTTCTCATGATGGGTGCCGGCAGCCACTTGCTGCTTTGGGCAGTATTGTCTAAGGTGTTGGAGCAATGGGAGGAAGTTGGATTAGAGAGAGACAAGAGGATGGTGGCTACTAGCCGCTTTGGGTGGCAGTCTCAGGAGTCGGAGGGACGGCATAAAATTGGGTGAGCTTTGCCATGACTAAAAATGATGCCAAACAAGAGCAAAATATTTTTTTTCCTAGCCTACCGCTTTCAGCATCAGCTCTTCAGCTTGTTGAAGAGATACTGTATGCAAGGATGAAGCCCTGATACAACCGTGCACTATTGACACTAGTCAGGATGTCATAGCATGTAGTACATTTTAAATGGATGGTTCACAAGAGTTTACAATGACAGTCCATTAAAATGCATCCATCATGCCCATTCACGTCTCACGCGCATGCCCCATCCACCAAAAAAAAAGGACATCTACACACTACAAAGTAGACTTAAAAGCTTGTAAACAAACTACACAAATCTTGCATGTTGATGAGATTCATGCTTTTGTACACACAGCACGCCACTAGAGGACCTCAAATGTGTGCATGAGTAAGGGGTAATAGAAAAGAGATGGATTGAGGAGTTGGCATGTGTGCACGAGTAAGGGAATAACACCTAGATGTTCTATGTCATAGAAGCGGAGATTTGTGAGTGGAGATCTAGAGGAGATGTGAGTGCTATTCATGAGACCCAAATTAGAATCACACATACTTGGAACCCTTCCAGAGTTAATCCTCATAATGATGACTGATAGATTTCAGCTGATTTTTCTTAGTAAGTTGTGCCGCAGTGGTAGGCTTTGGTGTTGTGCGAAGCTACTCTTGACCCCGAGGATTCATGCTTTTGGTATACATCTCTGTTTGTGGTTTCCTTCATAATTAAAGATCGAGTCCCATGTATACTTTTATAGACCAGCGTTGGTTATTGTTAGCACTCAGTCCTATACTTAGGCTATTTGCCCTTTTTAGTGACTATGCTTTTATCATGGCCCAAGGCCAACCCAAACCTTATTCTTGCTAGCCCTAGCCTCCTACCCAAAGTCCCTTAAGCTAGCTTTTAATCCTTCCCTTAGCATGCCTGATCTAGGTCAGTCCATCTCCCTAACCTTAGGTCACTGGCGATTGACGTTGGTCTCAGTCTAGTTCAGGGTTTAACATTCTCTCTCCAATTGGATTTGTAAGATCCCTGTTCCCACCGAGCAACGGATTCAGGATACTGGCAGCGGAAGTAGCACTTCTTGCGCGGGACAGGGGTCCCACATTCGGGGCCTCACCCACGGATATCCGGATAAGAGACTAATCCGTCGATTGTTCCAAAACCGAACCCGGAAAAACTTCCTTTACCGGAAAGCACGAGCGATTCCACCAAGATAACTTTTTACTCTAACGTAGTCAAGATCATTTCTGATCGAGCTGATCCAATTGCATCTATAAGATACTTGGTCAGATCAAGGAAGAAACTTGCACTTGGATCATTGGGATCAACGCTTTTTTTCCCATTCAAGAGGCACAGCCGTTGATTCCTATCCATAGAACAGTTACTATCTGGGATTTATTTTATCTATCGTAAAAACAAAAGTTTGAGTCTCGATTTACGGATCCATCAGTCCAGCCTAACCCCATCCGATCCCATGGGTTAGCCAACCGCCCAACCACTGTAGTGATGGGATCCAATTAATAATTTGGTTAGGTTTTGTCCCGGGTACCAAGGAAAAGAGTTCCAAGGTTCCCTAGCCGGATGTTCATGCAAAATAAAACTAGTCACACCACTCACACACCCAATATGAAATTGCCTTTTCACAGATTCAACTAGTTTAAAACAATCCTTTAATAAAACCATAGTATCACTGATCACCATCTTCCAGTTTATCCAGTTGATTCTTAATTCTTCCATCATTCCTTCATCAGAGTATCTATGGCATCATTGGCAACTAGGACGCTCACCACTTGTCCACTCACCAGGGGCCGTTTCCTAATCCCTAGCCCATAATACTCGGCAATATAATCACTTATCAAGATGGACTCTCGTTGAAGATAAGCAAGATCAACCAACAGATCCATATAAAGAGCCATGGACTCATCCATTGAAGACCAGTAAGGTCAATCAACCAGATCCATGCCCGATTTCAGAAAACAACTCCAACTCTGTTCCAATATCTTCCTCGACGCACGCGTGGGTATCCTAGGCGACCCAGAGTCCCAGCACCGTATGGTCAGCACCCTCTAGGATCCTTCGTCGCAGGTGACCTAGCGCTTCACTCATAGGCCGCTTCCTTGGCCCCTCATCCACCGTACCGGAAGCTCACCATTTTAATCGCACCGAGACTGGTCAAGACCTCTGGTCAAGACCTCGGCCGACCTTGCTACGCGAGACGTCCTTCATTGACTCTCCGTCTCAGCAGTTGCAACTTTTTCAGTTAGGTCTCCACGACCTTAATCACAAGATGGTCACAATGCTTTCCCAGCAATCTTGACATAAAACAGTCATTTACAAACAGCATTTACAAACAGTCACAAAATACAGTTTCTATATTAACTCTCATTTTTTCACATTATCCCTCATCAATCCACATTGCTTATTCCACATTCCAGTTATATGTGTACTCATCCCATCACATCATTTTTCATCTCATCACTTCAGATTCCTTCACATCACATATCATATATTCACATCCATACATATATCTACATCCACATCCACATTCACATCCATACATCCACATCTACATCCATACATCTATTTTCACATTCACATCTACATGCACATTCATGCATCCACATCCATACATCCACATCTACATGCACATTCACATCCATACATCCACATCTATATGCGTACATTCACATCTACATGCATACATCCACATCTCTATGCATACATCCACATCCACATTCACATTCACCTCCATACATCTACATCTACATGCATACATCCACCTCCACATTCACATCCACATCTATACATCTACATCTACATGCATACATCCCCCTCTACATCCACATCTACATCTATACACCTACATCTACATGCATACATCCACATCTCCATTCACATCTACATCTTTACATCTACATCTACATGCATCCATCCACCTCCACATTCACATCTACATCTATACATCTACATCTACATGTATACATCCACATCTCCATTCACATCTACATCTATACATCTACTTCTACATGCATCCATCCACCTCCACATCCACATCTACATCTATACACCTACATCTACATGCATCCATCCACCTCCACATCCACATCTACATCTATACACCTACATCTACATGCATCCATCCACCTCCACATCCACATCTACATCTACATGTATACATCCACATCTCCATTCACATCTACATCTATACATCTACTTCTACATGCATCCATCCACATCTCCATTTACATCCTCATCTACACATCTATTTCTACATGCATACATCCACATCTCCATGCATACATCCACCTCCACATTCACACTCACATCCATACCTCTACATCTACATGCAAACATCCATATCTCCATGCATAATAATATTCTTTTAATTAATCTAGGATGATAGTTCCTAGAATATGGTAGGAAGTCCTCTTTTTATGCTTTGAATGAAATTATTTTATGCGTAATTTCTATAAAAATTTTGCCATAGCTCCGTTACTATGACTGATAAATCTCAATTTTTTTCTAAGGGATAAGGCTCATTATTAAAGAAATAATTAGAATGGTCTCTAATTGGATCATCAATCCATAATGGTCTCTAATTGGATCATTAAGAAAGTAATTAGAATGGTCTCTAATTGGATCATCAATCCATAATGGTCTCTCATTGGATCATTAAGAAAATAATTAGAATGGTCTCTAATTGGATCATCAATCTATAATGGATTGAATCATCAATATACATAAACTAAAAGCATAGAAAAAAGCTATTAATTTGTCCTCAAGCATAGCTTAATCTTGTATTAAGGAAAAGCCTTATGAAAAGCTTCATTTGGATTGAAGAGGGTCATGAGTATGACCATTTCTTAAGTGAGAAAGAGAGAAAAACCATTAGAATTAAATATAAATAGAATTTTATGTAATTCTTTACTATCATTAATTAATTAACTTCAATAGCATTTCAAAAACCATACCAATTAAGCTTCTCAAGCTTGAGAGGGGTTGAGAAGAGAGAATCATTGAGAAATTATAGAAAAGATCATAATTCACTATACTTATCTTATAATTTGCTTGATTCTTTGTTCACGGTAGAGGTCCCCAACCAATCAATTGGTTTAGTATGTTGATGGAGCCACCAATGAGGATTGAAGAAAGAGAGAAGTATCAAAAACTAGTGAATTATTAAAGAATTCACAGTTCTTGGCTTAGGTAGAGTAGAGTAACAATGCATAAGACATTATATTTTTTTCAACAAGGGGAGGCTTCTATTTATAGGAAAATTTGAGCTCCTAACCAAACAAACTGATTCTAGAATTTTCCAAGTCAGTCAGGTCACTTTTTGACCATTTTTAGGTCAGTTAATCTAACTTTTTGGAACTAGACTTGAATGAGGAGAGAGGAGAGATGAAATATCTCAATTTTTATGAGTTTAAAACTCATTCAAGCATGTGAAATATGCACCTCCTTTAAAGAACTCCTCTTCCTTACATATGTGTCATAGTTTTTTTTTGCTAATAAACCTTGTACATTTTCAACTCTTCATCTTATGTGAAATATGCACCTCCTTTAAAGAACTCCCCTTCCTTACATATGTGTTTTCTTTAACTAATAAACCTTGTACATTTTCAACTCTTCACCTTATGTGAGCATTTACTCATTTTTAGATACCCAAAATATCTCATATTTTTAATATTGCTCATAGTTTTTTTTACTAATAAACCTTGTACATTTTCAACTCTTCATCTTATGTGAAATATGCACCTCCTTTAAAGAACTCCTCTTCCTTACATATGTGTCATAGTTTTTTTTAAACTAATAAACCTTGTACATTTTCAACTCTTCATCTTATGTGAAATATGCACCTCCTTTAAAGAACTCCCCTTCCTTACATATGTGTTTTTTTAAACTAATAAACCTTGTACATTTTCAACTCTTTATCTTATGTGAGCATTTACTCATTTTTGGATACCCAAAATATCTCATATTTTTAATATTGCTCATAGTTTTTTACTAATAAACCTTGTACATTTTCAACTCTTCACCTTATGTGAGTATTTACTCATTTTTGGGTATCTTCTTTTTACAAATTGGATTTATCTCCTCCCTACACATGTATTGATGCTATTGGCCCATAGGAACCTTAATTGGACCATAGTCTAAAGATTTCTGAAAATCTAGACCCTTAGACTAAGGTTCTTTATACCTATTTCCAATTAATTCCAATTGCACATTTGAAAATTCTTTTTGAATTTCTGTTTCAGGGGAATTCATCTTAATTATATGAGATATTTTTCTATCCAAAAATATTCAAAATCTGAATATTCTCTCTCTAAAATATTTTCTCTCTCTAGGTTAAAACAGTTAGAAACAAGGTCTTTATATTTCTGAAGAGGGATTGATTACAGGGGAAGATACTAGACATCAAAAAGGGGGTTGGGGGAGGAATCTTACATTCTACCCCACTTAAAAAACGCGAGATGTCCTCTAAATTCGCAAGATGCACGAATATGAGACTTAGAGAAAAATTTTAATCAAGATTAACCACCAAGAAAAGTCTTAAAGAGAGCAAGATTCAAAATAAGAACAAGATTTAAACTTTATTCATTCTCGGAACTTATACAGTAAAGATAGAAGAACTCTTTACACTTCCATAAGCCCGTCCATCATATGGTCACAAAAGCAGTCCTCACAAGCTGCACAAGTATAGGGTAACTCATCTATGGGAATGATTCTGCTGGTTATTGCCGCACCTATCTCAGTGGTATGAGGTGATCTAACAAAAGGACCTTTGAGAGGCAAGCCAAAAACGGGGTAAAGGCATATCTTCTCATGAGGAAGAAAACACGCCAGTAAGAAGACCCGCTCAGAAAACCCAAGATGCCTTGATCTCATGACGCAGTAGTATCGGGGACCCAAACCCAAGGCTTCAATAACCATGGCCAAGCGGACATTATTACGAAAGTGCTGCTGACCCCAGGGTGTTACCCTAGTTATGTCTTGATAGGTCCGCCATTTGGTCTGCGCTACAGAAGTTCCCAAGTGAGGGAAAAGTGAGCGCTCATACTGTTCTATAAAATCTTTCTTCACAGACTCTCTTGCGTCTTGAAGGTGAGAAATCATCATGGATAAAACTAATTCCTGTTGCCAAGCCATGAAGGAGATTAAGAAAGAAAGGAGATTGATGGGAGTAAGATTACTGTGAGCGACAAGTAAAAGTTATGACTTATATAAAGGAAGGAGCTAGCGTAACCTAGAAGCCAACGGTAACTTGCCACTGAAGTTTTACCGTCTTTCCATGATTTGTGTTTGACACATTTTTCTATAGAAGGCATTAAGAATTTTGAGATGAGGAGATAAAAGAAGCTTGTAGGCTAAGTCACCTACTTTCATATTGAATTCAGATATAAGGGTCACAATATCTGGGGGATAACTTCTTATACTCCCCAAGAGATAAAGAACTTCTTTTGAGCCGTACTCGAATGAAAACCAAAACCTTGATATCCAAAACACCGATTCTCACTTCTGAACTCATTGTTCTAAATCCTGAAAACATGTGGGACTCCTGAGAAGTATTCTAGGAAAAGGGTCTTCCTTTTTTTAACAGAAACTTTCTTTTATTTTAGAGAGGGAATAATTATAAGATCAGAAAGGGAGATTCTTACTCCTGTATACCTCGAAGGCTGGGGAGGAATCTTACAGGATTCATATCCTCATGAATCCCATAAGTGGACAATCAATTAGCTGTAAGCTTAACCTTGAATTCTAATTTCATTCACATAAGTTTCTTAGCCCTTAGTTGACTAGAATGAAACCCCACCATTGGATTACTACTATGAAATCCAAAACTATAGTGTTGCCAAGTACATATGGAACTAGAGAATTCTTGTAAGGTAACTTGCTTACCAACCCATTTCCATCTTGACATAAATGTTGGAGTTGGACGTTGATTCAAAAGAGAAACAAGATTGCAAGGACAACGCTTGCAAAGTTTAGCCTACTATGTTAAATTCCTTGTACTTGTGCCTGCCACCATCAGTCACTAGTTGATCTTGTGCCTAAAGGTCATTAAATTTGTAATTTGACTCCGTCCCAAATACTACTAGTAAACCTTCCCCTACCTTCCAGTCACTTGGTCCATAAAAATGAGCATTTTAACTAGAGTGTACAAAAAATAATGTATTTTTAAACACTTGTAAGGCATTGAAATATTTATAGAAAATACAAAAATGCCTCAAAAAATACTCAATAAATTAAGTTTATGTGAATTTGTGACGTTTAAAGTGGTTCGTTCATTAGAGTTGAGATACAAAAGTTATTAGCATTTTGAAGGCAGGAATTCGAGGACAAGAGGTATATACGCTCACTCTTTTTTCTTTTTTCCGAGAAAAGATCCTTTCATTAGATATATAAAAACGCCCGTAGGGCTACAAAAGATCCTCTCTTGCTCATAAGAAAACAAAGCAGAGATCCAAGCAAGGCAGCTAGAGAGACTCTCCCTAGGTGCAGAAAAATACAAATATCAGTATAAAGACTGAGGGGCTATATCATACAATAGGAGGGGGGAAAAGCCAAACAGGTGGCTTGTAGTGCCAGCGGGGGGAACCCGCGTGTAGGGTATAGAAGGGGCCGCTGCGCCAAGTGGTATGGAAGGCCTGACGCCGCAAGATCGCCTCATCCGAGTCACCCTGGTGGATGCGGTCATACTGTCCTCGCAGAGTGTGGATCAACTCCTGCCAAATCCCCCGAACAGTTTCTGCTGGTGGCTCCAGTCTCCCCTCAAAGGCCGTGAAACACCGGGCTCTCTAGGTGAACCATATGGTGAGGCTGTTGAGGAGCTCCCATCGTAGATCCTTCTCCGGTGTCCAGCCGGCGGACGAGAAATCCGATGATAAGATGTTGATATAGTCTTGATTCTTCATGACAGTTTGTGACTATGTTGGCCATGGTTGATATCTTGCAGCTTGTCTCCACACACAGGAGCATCCACCACAATGTGTCAAGCCTTTCTTCTTGTATAAAATTCTCTTCACTCAGCCCACTGCCTCCCGC
This sequence comes from Cibotium barometz, assembly GCF_041138505.1. Lineage (NCBI taxonomy): Eukaryota > Viridiplantae > Streptophyta > Polypodiopsida > Cyatheales > Cibotiaceae > Cibotium > Cibotium barometz. The sequence continues at coordinate 24,524,303 of NC_141084.1, forward strand.
TCAGACAGAGCAACCTCGTGTATGCATACATATCCAGGGTCGCGTGCTAAGTCTGCCACTATGCGAACCACTAGATGTCGAATCCCGGAGGCATCCACTCTCTCGGGATCAAGGAAAAAATGAGCCAACTCCCATAGTTGGCCTATCACATCTGTCACCTCCAGATCGCTCACATGGTGCGAAAACTCAACTGCCTGAGTCTTCAAAGTGCTAAGAGCGAGATCCATCGTCCACTCCCGGTGGCTAGGGCCACAGAGAGGGAATGAGAAGGCCACCGTTGAATCAAGTGCCTCCTCCCCTCGGGCCGGAGGTATCACTACATGAACTCTGATGGGTGCTGGCTCATGGGGGCCCTCCGCTCCAAAAAGCCGTGTGCAAGAATAATCAAAAGCCTCCGAGCGCTGTCTAGTGTCGAGGTGACTCAGCCGACTGCGGATAGAGGATATCCGTGAAGCCCGTATCGGCATGGTAAGTCTCCTCTGCGGTGCTCGAGCAAGGTCAGTGCTCTGTGTCCGCCGGACTACAGGAGAGCGCCAGGGAACTGCCAGGGCCTCCCGGGGAGCTAAGTCGAGCGGGGGGGGGGGGGGGGGGGGCTCCATCAAGGCATAAAAAGCTCTCCCTTCATCCCTTTGGCAAGGAGCATTCTGGTGTGACAATGGAGGGAGGACGCAACGGAGGAGGGGGGGGGAGAAGGGGGTGGAGAAGGAGCCGCTGCCAAAATCGGAGCGGGGACGGGAGGAGGCGAAGGTGGACGCGAGGCGGGAGGGGGGGACGAGGGAGGGGGGGGGTGGGGAAGAAGGAGGGGGTGCTGGCATCTCCTCGTCCTCAGTCGGCACTGGGGTCTCTTCCTGTAGGGGAGCAAAGCTGTTCCTCACGAGAACCCAATGATGCTGAGACTGTGGCTGCTGCTACATCGGTCTCTGGGCGTGCTGTTGGGGCTGTCTCCCTTGACGGCGCCCCTGTCCAGGCTGCCACTCCGAGGTCTCTGTGGGCTGAGCAGGTGTCCCGGAGGCTGCCTGCCGAGCCGCCTGCAGATAAAGCACTGGTTCGGGAGCCCCGAAAACTTCACTCTCTGATCAATCCATCCCCCCCTTCTCCTAGGTAGCTGAAGGACCTTCGGAAGGGAGGAGATGTCAGGAACCAAAACTCTGACCGAAGGTAGTCCAGCTGCTCTGGCCACCACTGAAGCTGCTGTGGGGCCAGCCTCAAGCACCGAACCCACCAATGCTCCTAGCCTAGAAAGGAGCAGAAGGTACTCACGGCGGAGCCCAGGGAAGCAAACTGTAACATGGAAAAGGCGCTCTCCCTGCTCGGCCGCTGCTGCTGGGTCAAAGCCATGCTGCCAAGGTCTCAAGAATGCCCGAGCGCCCCTGATGTCAAGGGGACCTAATGGCCAGGACCTTGGCCACGCTCTGAGCTGTCTCGAACTCGATCTGGTGGTGTCCACGGCCCAGTAGCTGAACGTCCAGGATCTTGCCCACATCTGCAAGAAGGTGGGCCTGGAGAAGATCCCGGATCTCCCCTCTGCTGGGGCGAGTGCCGACTATACGGCAGATGGTGGAGTGTGCCTGGAGGCGTTCCACCTTTGCGGCGAGGCTCGCTTCCTCTTCTGGTGAAAGAGAGAGCCTGATGGTGGTATCCTCAGGGGCGGGCGAGGGGGCTGCGAGAGAGTCCCTCTGAGGTGGGGCAGGAGGAGCCTCCATCAGAGTCTGAAGCTATGTCGGCGGAGCGAATGTGGAGAGTCCTACAAGAACCGAGCTGCACACAAAGGGCGGAGGGGGAAGGCGGAAGGCAAAAAACCCCACGAGACGAAAAAACAGAAAAAAGGGGGAGGGGGGGGGTAAGGCGGCGAAGACAAAAAAGAACCCCGGGGGGGGGGGGGGGGGGAAGCAGCGTGAAAAAAGGGGGGGGTGGGGGGGGAGAGAGGGCGACGGCGGCTGGCGGAGGGGGGGCGGGGCGCTGATGAAGGGAGGGGGGCGCGAAGGAGAGGAGCAGGGGGCGGGTGCGCTGGGGCGCGCAAGAAAGCCAGGCGGAGAAGGGGGGGGGAAGCTTGCATGAGGGCAGGCGGGGGGGGGGGAGGGGGGGCAGACGCGTGGGCGGGAAGGGGGGAGGGCGCGCAGTAGCAGCTCGAGCAGGGGGGAGCGTGAGCTTTAGCGAGCAAAAGTCTCTTCGTGTACTTCTTTCTAATTTGCACATATACGCTCACTCTTTACACATGGAAATGAGGACTTGCAATTATCTAATATTTGAACGTATTAATTCATTACGAGCGCATGTGAAGTTTCATTAGAAGGCCTTCGAATAAAATTCCTTGCTAGCTAGGAGAGATTGGCCACTAACGGTAGGACAATCCTCGTTTTTAGAAGGTGCCCAAGTAACCAAAAATAGACATCTTGATCTTGCAATCATCGATATTTATATATATGTATATGTAAAAACACACACACACACACATGTATATGTATATATGTACATATACATATGTGTGTATACACACATATGTATATACATATATACATATATATATACATATATACATATATATATACATATATACATATATATATACATATGTGTATACATATATATATACATATATGTATATATACATATATATGTATGTATGTATCATACATATACATATACATATATATATATATATATATACATATGTATATATATATATATATATATATTCAACATGGATGATGATCCCACATGCATCTCCTTTCAGACGACAGCCACACCGTTACAGTATTCTGCCTCGTTTCAGGTAAGGGCTCGGTCTGATAGCTAGGCAGAGATCCTTAATTTCTTGATTAAGTAAAAGGGTTTTTTTAATTAATCTTTCTGGTTTCTTGTATGAATCAATGTATGCATATGTCTCTGTCCCAAGGGCTTTTGTTTTTGAGTTGATATATTTTTATCTGTTTGCCATTTTAAAAAAAGGACATTTGAATGCTTGTGCAGAAATTGTAGTTTTAGTACATCTAGCCATGGTGGCATTGATGGGCATCTCAAAGAGCTGAGTAAGCACGCACGGCTGAAGGACGCAATCGGCTTGTTGAACCATTTGAACAAATATGACATTCATGCATCTCAAGGCACATATGTATGCCTATTGCAGGAGTGCATTTACTTCAAAGCCTTCTCCGAGGGAAAGCACATCCATGCGTACATAAGAAAAAATCAACTCACACTTGACATCAGTCTAGGAAACATACTCATCACCATGTACATCAAGTGTGGTGATGTGGTGGAGGCTGGCTCTGTGTTCGAGGGTATGTTTGAGTGGAATGTGTTTACTTGGACTCTGATGATTGGAGGGTACACCAAGCTTGGATCTGCGAAGGAGGCGCTGACATTGTTTTGGAGGATGGTATCAGAAGAAGTTGTTAAGCCGAATAAGTATACGTTTCTGGCCATCATCAAAGCATGTGCTACGCTCGAGCAAGGCAAACAGTTACACATGTGTATTGTCCGATTCAGACTGGAGTCTGACAGTTTTATGAGGAGTACCCTCATTGACATGTATGCTAGATGTGGGAATGTAGAGTTGGCCCGCTGGGTGTTTGACAAGATGCCGGATCAAGATGTGGCGACATGGAATTCTATGATATCGGGCTATGCACAGCATGGGCATGGAAAGTCCATGCTTGCATGATCAAACGTGGATTCAAGCCATGGACATTCTTGGAAAACACACTTATCGACATGTATGCCAAATGTGGGAGCATGGATTTTGCTCACCAGATCTTCGGCAACATGCATGACCGAGACCTCATCTCGTGGTCAGCCATGGTGTCTGGATTTGCACTTCATGGGAGTGCTGTGGTGGAAGCTCTTCGGCTTGTAAAACAGATGCAATATAA
>NC_141084.1:24540674-24558174 GCF_041138505.1 Cibotium barometz
GCTGCCCTTGAACTAGGCAAACAAGTCCATGCTTGCATGATCAAACGTGGATTCAAGCCATGGACATTCTTGGAAAACACACTTATCGACATGTATGCCAAATGTGGGAGCATGGATTTTGCTCACCAGATCTTCGGCAACATGCATGACCGAGACCTTATCTCGTGGTCAGCCATGGTGTCTGGATTTGCACTTCATGGGAGTGCTGTGGAAGCTCTTCGGCTTGTAAAACAGATGCAATATAATGGGATGGAGCTGGACCACATAACATTTGTCGGTGTTTTATCAGCATGCAGCCATGCAGGGTTGGTAAATGAAGGCCTCCATTTTTTCAAAACTATGAGCCAAAATCATGGCCTCACACCAACAGCAGAGCATTATGCATGCATGGTCGATATGCTAACCCGGGCCGGGCGCCTGGAGCAAGCCATTGAATTCATACACGAATCTGATTGTCCATGTGGTGAGGAAATATGGACTGCTGTACTCGCAGCTTGCCGAACTTTTGGCGAGGTCACATTAGCAAAGCACGCTGCAGAGTGCCTTCTTAAGCTGAAACCGCAAAATACTGCTGCCTTTGTGCTGCTATCTAATATCTATGCTGAAGCGGGCAGATGGGAGGAAAGGGCAAGGGTTAGAAAGTTGATGGAGGAAAGATGGACAGAAAAAGGTTGAGTCCTATATTACGGACCAAGTTGATAATGGAAAGATCGGATTGTTTCTCATGATGGGTGCCGGCAGCCACTTGCTGCTTTGGGCAGTATTGTCTAAGGTGTTGGAGCAATGGGAGGAAGTTGGATTAGAGAGAGACAAGAGGATGGTGGCTACTAGCCGCTTTGGGTGGCAGTCTCAGGAGTCGGAGGGACGGCATAAAATTGGGTGAGCTTTGCCATGACTAAAAATGATGCCAAACAAGAGCAAAATATTTTTTTCCTAGCCTACCGCTTTCAGCATAAGCTCTTCAGCTTGTTGAAGAGATACTGTATGCAAGGATGAAGCCTTGATACAACCGTGCACTATTGACACTAGTCAGGATGTCATAGCATGTAGTACATTTTAAATGGATGGTTCACAAGAGTTTACAATGACAGTCCATTAAAATGCATCCATCATTCCCATTCACGTCTCACGCGCATGCCCCATCCACCAAAAAAAGGGACATCTACACACTACAAAGTAGACTTAAAAGCTTGTAAGGCAAACTACACAAATCTTGCATGTTGATGAGATTCATGCTTTTGTACACACAGCGCGCCACTAGAGGACCTCAAATGTGTGCATGAGTAAGGGGTAATAGAAAAGAGATGGATTGAGGAGCTGGCATGTGTGCACGAGTAAGGGAATAACACGTAGATGTTCTATGTCATAGAAGCGGAGATTTGTGAGTGGAGATCTAGAGGAGATGTGAGTGCTATTCATGAGACCCAAATTAGAATCACACATACTTGGAACCCTTCCAGAGTTAATCCTCATAATGATGACTGATAGATTTCAGCTGATTTTTCTCAGTAAGTTGTGCCGCAGTGGTAGGCTTTGGTGTTGTGCGAAGCTACTCTTGACCCCGAGGATTCACGCTTTTGGTATACATCTGTGTTTGTGGTTTCCTTCATAATTAAAGATCGAGTCCCATGTATACTTTTATAGACCAGCGTTGGTTATTGTTAGCACTCAGTCCTATACTTAGGCTATTTGCCCTTTTTAGTGACTATGCTTTTATCATGGCCCAAGGCCAACCCAAACCTTATTCTTGCTAGCCCTAGCCTCCTACCCAAAGTCCCTTAAGCTAGCTTTTAATCCTTCCCTCAGCATGCCTGATCTAGGTCAGTCCATCTCCCTAACCTTAGGTTAGTGGCGATTGACGTTGGTCTCAGTCTAGTTCAGGGTTTAACATTCTCTCTCTCCAATTGGATTCATGTCCTCATGAATCCCATAAGTGGACAATCAATTAGCTGTAAGCTTAACCTTGAATTCTAATTTCATTCACATAAGCTTCTTAGCCCTTAGTTGACTAGAATGAAACCCCACCATTGGATTACTACTATGAAATCCAAAACTATAGTGTTTTAAAATACATATGGAACTAGAGAATTCTTGTAAGGTAACTTGCTTATCAACCCATTTCCATCTTGACATAAATGTTGGAGTTGGACGTTGATTCAAAAGAGAAACAAGATTGCAAGGACAACGCTTGCAAAGTTTAGCCTACTATGTTAAATTCCTTGTACTTGTGCCTGCCACCATCAGTCACTAGTTGATCTTGTGCCTAAAGGTCATTAAATTTGTAATTTGACTCCGTCCCAAATACTACTAGTAAACCTTCCCCTACCTTCCAGTCACTTGGTCCATAAAAATGAGCATTTTAACTAGAGTGTACAAAAAATAATGTATTTTTAAACACTTGTAAGGCATTGAAATATTTATAGAAAATACAAAAATGCCTCAAAAAATACTCAATAAATTAAGTTTATGTGAATTTGTGACGTTTAAAGTGGGAAGTTCATTAGAGTTGAGATACAAAAGTTATTAGCATTTTGAAGGCAGGAATTCGAGGACAAGAGGTATATATGCTCACTCTTTTTTCTTTTTTCCGAGAAAAGATCCTTTCATTAGTTATATAAAAACGCCCATAGGGCTACAAAAGATCCTCTCCTGCTCATAAGAAAACAAAGCAGAGATCCAAGCAAGGCAGCTAGAGAGACTCTCCCTAGGTGCAGAAAAATACAAATATCAGTATAAAGACTGAGGGGCTATATCATACAATAGGAGGGAGAAAAAGCCAAACAGGGGGCTTGTAGTGCCAGCGGGGGGAACTTGTGTGTAGGGTATAGAAGGGGCCGCTGCGCCAAGTGGTGTGGAAGGCCTGGCGCCGCAAGATCGCCTCATCCGAGTCACCTGGATGCGGTCATACTGTCCTCGCAGAGTGTGGATCAACTCCTGCCAAATCCCCCGAACAGTCTCTGCTGGTGGCTCTAGTCTCCCCTCTAAGGCCGTGAAACACCGGGCTCTCCAGGTGAACCATATGGTGAGGCTGTTGAGGAGCTCCCATCGTAGATCCCTCTCCGGTGACCAGCCGCCGGCGGACGAGAAATCCGGTGAAGGAACCAGGCGAGGCTGGCCCCTAATTAATCTGATGGCCTGGCTGTCCTGCTCCGTCTCATAGCCCAGAGCAGGCCCTGACGAAGTCGACCAAGCAGCGGCACCCCACGTATACATACCCTCGGGGCCAGAATGTGCAGCATCCGTAGCCAAATCTGCTGCGCCTGAGGACAGTCCCATAGGCAATGTCTCTGTGTCTCCATAGGGTGGCCGCATCGGCCGCAGGCCGCTGGAAGACTGCTGTAGACAAGCCAGGTGTCAACTGCAGAGCCCCTGTGGCCACAGGAAGGTCGAGATCCTGCGTGCCTGTTGACTAGCCTAGAGCCTAGTCCAAAAATCCTCCAGGAACTCCTGTGAGAGTCCCTGTAGCTGCCAATGCTCCGATGCAGCTGGAGAGACCAATCTCCTCGCCGTCAAAATATGTCGCCCCAACCGAACAGTATACTGGAAAAAGGTGATCTCTGTGGCCTCGGGGGATGCATAAGGATCATGCCACTCGTACTCGCCAGGGTCCCACTGGAGCCGGGCCAAGGGGCGTGCTGCATAAGTCCATATGCGCCAATCAGAGTCCACATCTGCAGGGTCTGGGTCAATATGCCACTTCCGAGAAGCGGCGGCCACTACCCGTATCCTCTGAAAAATGCACTCTGCAACCAAAGGCGACTCCACCTCCACTCTCTGAAGTCTGCCCTCATCCTGGATCTCATAGTAGAGGCATCTACCATCCTCAGTGCAAGCTCTGACAGCAATCAGGATCTCCAACTGTGTAAAGGCTCCCATCCACCGTGGGGCCACTGGCTCGAGAGGCGTGAACCACTCCTCTGTGAGTGCCTCCTGAATGTCATCCCTCATAATCAGCCCCCCTCTGAAGTGACTCAGCCTCTCCACCTAGATCTCCTCTGGGAGACTGCAGAAGGCCTGCCAGTCTCCAAAACTACGTGCTGGGCCTGCCGCCAATGGTCCCCAGGCTAGACGAGGCCGAGAACCCAGCATATGACCCTGCTCTGTGCGAACCGCTGGGCTCCAGATGAGCGGCTGTCTGGCCCGCTCATCATCACAAGAAGGAGGTCTCTGAGAGAGTCCCGGTCTCAGCAACTCCCAAGCTCGCAGGATGCTCAAGGCAAATCTGTCCTCCCGTCCTCTACTGAGGCCTGTCCTCATCATCTCTATGAAGATCCATCGTATCTCCGGTGCCCAAGTGCCCCCTGCTGTGGGTGCCCGAGCCTGCAGCCGCTGCAAAAGAAGCTCTTTCCAAGGCTCAGCGCCTGGAAGCAGCCCCCGAACAATAAGCTTCCCCAATAAGGCTCTACTCTGATCAACTGGATCTATAATGCCCAAGCCCCCCTGGGCCAGCGGAAGTGTAATAACTGCCCAAGCGACCTTAGCCCGGGCTGACTGACCGTCCCGCCCAGACCAAAGAAAGTTCCTGATTAGCCTCTGTACCTGGCTGATGCAAGAGCTCGAGAAGATCCAGCAAGACGTGATGTACCACATGGTCGCTAAAAGCACCTGATTCGCCACCACCACCCTCCCAGCCAAGGATAGTCGAGCTGTACTCCAATACAAAAGCTTCCTCCGAATGCTCAGAAGAAGCGGGGCAATCTGCTGCTCAGGTGACAAATCTAATCCAATCTGGCATCCCAAATACCGCACTGCTGTGCCAGGAGGAATCCATCGAAAACCCGGGTCTGGGCTCCATGCCGGAGTGGGAGCGCTACTGATCCAAAAGGCCACTGTCTTGCGCCAATTGATCAATGCTCCCGAAGCTGCACTAAAAACCTGAAGCGACTGCTCTGCCCTTTGAAGATTGGCCTCCTGGCCATGCAAAAATAAACCCGTGTCATCAGCAAACTCAGCATCGAGCAGGTCCTCCCCCCGGATTGGGAGCTGGAGTCCTCTCAAACCAACCTCCGCTGCCGTCAGATACATGCTCATAGCCTCAGCAAGAAGAGAAAAAGAAACGGGGTGAGAGGACACCCTTGACGGACTGATCTGGTCAACTCAAAACTCGGCGTCCGTCCTCGTGCCATCAGCACCTGGCTACGAGCTGTGGAGTATAGAGCCGCCACTCCTCGAATCCAAACTGGCTCAAAGCCCAGGCGAAGCATCGTGCCCTCTAAGAAACTCCAATTGACTCGATGTATGCCTTCTCAAAATCGAGAAGCATCACGACCAGGTCCTCAGGGAGAAATCTAGCTCGGGCCGTCGCCTCCCAGAAGGTGAAAATGTTGTCAAGGATACTACGCTCCTTGACGAATCCTGTCTGGGTAGCATGAATCAATTCCCCCAGGAAGGGCTGGATCCTCAAACTCAAGGCCTTTGCTAAGACCTTGTAGACAGTATTGAGGATCGTAATAGGTCTCCAATGCCGAATATCATCTGATACTCCCTCCCCCTTGGGGATAAGAAAGATCAAGCCCTCTGAAAAGCTCTGTGGCATCACCCCAGTGTCCAAAACATACTGAAAGCCCCTGCGGAGGCCTGGCCCCAAAAGGTCCCAATATCGCATAAAAAAGGCAGGCGTCAATGCGTCCTCCCAAGGGCAACTGTGGCGCGGAAGGACTCTCGAGGCCTCAGCAAGCTCAACCTCTGAAAGAGGCTCACCCTGAACTGTATGCGTACGATCTGTGACCCTCCTCTGCACATGGGCCCACACAGTCTGTCTGCAAGCATCCCAAGCCTCAGTGGCTGGCTTTGCTGAAAGCAGGTCTCTATAGAACTCAGTGGGAATGGCTCTGATCTCCCCGGGCTCAGTGGCTACCGATCCGTCCTGCCTCTTGAGCTGGCGGACTCCTGCTCGAGCATGGCGAGGTCCAGTAATCTCAAAAAACTCCCCAGTCACTCTATCACCAAGCTGCGTCCACTGAGAGGCCTGGCGACGATAGTAAAACTCATGTCTCTGCTCGTTTGCCTCTCTAACCTCCTGGCGTGCCTGGCTCAGCTGGGACGCCACCCACTCACATGTAGGTTGTTGCTCCTGAAGGCGCTGAAGCGAAGCAGGGCTACGTCTCAACCGCCGCTCCCGCTCGCGTGTCTCTCCCAGCCGTGTCAAGGCTGCAGCGTGCAAAAAAGAGCTAAGCTCGATGAGTCCCTGGGCACACTGACCTGCTGCATCCTGGTCAGAGCTCTGGCTATCATGCCATATCCTCTCAATGTCCTCAGCGAGACTAGGATCTGTAAGTATCCTCTCTGGGATCCTCAACTGCAAGCTGGTCTCCCGTGTCCTCTCCTCAAGTGTCAAAATAACTGGCGCATGGTCTGAAAAAGAGGTGCCAGCGAGAATGCCAACGGAGCCCCCTCGCTCCCCTAACCTGTCGCCCACATAGAAGCGATCAATCCGTGATAGATTAGTCCCTCCTTGCCGGCGATCCGACCGAGAGAAACTAAGACTGTCCTGAGATCGGGAGAAAGCCTCATGCTGCCATGCATCAGTGATCCTCAGTGTCATGCAAAATCGCTCCCAAGCTGCAAGCTCCGTGCCGTGCACTGTGACATGACTGCCTCCCACCCTATCGGCCGGGTCCTCAAGCATGTTGAAGTCTCCCCCGACACACCAATGTGCGGCCTCTGGCAATGCATCCGTAACCTGGGTCCAGAACTCTTCTCTGGCACTAGCATGGTTGGGCGCATAGACATTGAGCACGCCAAAGAGCTCATCATGCATCCTCAGAATGACATACTGTGCTCTACCAGGCACAATGATCCCGCGATCCACAATGGCTTGGCGCCATACATCCGCAATGACCATACATACTCCTCCCTGCCCACCCAAGGGGTCAAACCCTGCAGACCAAAAGGTGTCCCATCTACCAGGCATCTCCGAACCGTATCTCTGGATCCTGCTCTCACCCAAATGGTGCTCCTGCATCATCAAAATATCAATACTGCCCCCAACCTGGCATCTCTGAAGCTCCTGCCTCAAGCAACCACGGTAACGTATATAGTGTGCGCCGCCAAGGCCCTGTACAATCCATGAGATGATCCTCATGGATGACCTGCTGAGATGGATGCTGTCTCAGCCATACGGCGGGCCTTCGCAAGCGGCTTGGATGGAGAATAGTCCCCATCCGAGCGGCTACGAATGTGCCCACCCGGTGTGCTGCAAGAATCTCGGATCAGGCGCCAGTGGCTGTGTCCCATGGCGACTGCCTCCCGCTCAGACAGAGCAACCTCGTGTATGCATACATATCCAGGGTCGCGTGCTAAGTCTGCCACTAATGCGAACCACTAGATGTCGAATCCCGGAGGCATCCACACTCCCGGGATCAAGGAAAAAATGAGCCAACTCCCACAGTCGGCCTATCACATCTGTCACCTCCAGATCGCTCACATGGTGCGAAAACTCAACTGCTTGAGTCTTCAAAGTGCTAAGAGAGAGATCCATCGTCCACTCTCGGTCGCTAGGGCCACAGAGAGGGAATGAGAAGGCCACTGTTGAATCAAGTGCCTCCTCCCCTCGGGCCGGAGGTATCACTACATGAACTCTGATGGGTGCTGTCTCATGAGGGCCCTCCGCTCCAAAAAGCTGTGTGAAGGAATAATAAAAAGCCTCCGAGCGCTGTCTAGTGTCGAGGCGACTCAGCCGACTGCGGATAGAGGATATCCGTGAAGCCCGAATCGGCATGGTAAGTCTTCTCTGCGGTGCTCGAGCAAGGTCGGTGCTCAGTGTCCGCCGGACTACAGGAGAGCGTCAGGGAATTGCCAGGGCCTCCGGGGAAGCTGAGGCGAGCGGGGGGGGAGGGGGGGGGGGGGGGGAGAAGGGGGTGGAGAAGGAGCCGCTGCCAAAACCGGACCGGGGACGGGAGGAGGCGAAGGTGGACGCGAGGCGGGGGGGGGGGGACGGGAGGAGGCGAAGGTGGACGTGAAGGAGGGGGTGCTGGCATCTCCTGGTCCTCAGTCGGCACTCGGGTCTCTTCCTGTAGGGGAGCAAAGCTGTTCCTCACGGGAACCCAGTGATGCTGAGACTGTGGCTGCTGCTGCATCGGTCTCTGGGCGTGCTGCTGGGGCTGTCTCCCTCGACGGCGCCCCTGTCCAGGCTGCCACTCCGAGGTCTCTGTGGGCTGAGCAGGTGTCCCGGAGGCTGCCTGCCGAGCCGCATCTGAGCCGCATCTGTGGGCGGGCCATCGGGGGCCTGCTGCTGCGGTGAAGGTCGGGGTCTCCTGCGAGGGCAGGTGGCCGACCTGCCTGCAGATAAAGCACTGGTTCGGGAGCCCCGAAAACTCCACTCTCTGATCAATCCATCCCCCTCCTATCCTAGGTAGCTGAATGACCTTCGGAAGGGAGGAGATGTCACGAGCCAAAACTCTGACCGAAGGTAGTCTAGCTGCTCTGGCCACCACTGAAGCTGCTGTGGGGCCAGCCTCAAGCACCGAACCCACCAATGCTCCTAGCCTAGAAAGGAGCGGAAGGTACTTACGGCGGAGCCCAGGGAAGCAAACTGTAACATGGAAAAGGCGCTCTCCCTGCTCGGCTGCTGCTGGGTCAAAGCCATGCTGCCAAGGTCTGAAGAATGCCCGAGCGCCCCTGATGTCATGGGGAGTCATGGCTAGGACCTTGGCCACCCTCTGAGCTGTCTCGAACTCGATCTGGTAGTGTCCACGGCCCAGTAGCTGAACGTACAGGATCTTGCCCACATCTGCAAGAAGGCGGGCCTGGAGAAGATCCCGGATCTCCCCTTTGCTGCGGCGAGTGCCGACTATACAGCAAATGGTGGAGTGTGCCTGGAGGCGTTCCACCTTTGCGGCGAGGCTCGCTTCCTCTTCTCGCGAAAGAGAAAGCCTGATGGGGGTATCCTCAGGGGCGGGCGAGGGGTTGCGGGAGAGTCCCTCTGAGGTGGGGCGGGAGGAGCCTCCATCAGAGTCTGAAGCTATGTCGAAGGCGGAGCGAATGCGGAGAGTGCTGCAAGAACCAAGCTGCACACAAAGGGCGGAGGGGGAAGGCGGAAGGCAAAAAACCCCAGGGGACGAAAAAACAGAAAAAAGGGGGAGGGGGGGATAAGGCGGTGAAGACAAAAAAAAAACCCAGGGGGGGGCGGGAGCAGCGTAAAAAAAGGGGGGGTGGGGGGGGAGAGAGGGCGACGGCTGGCGGAGGGGGGGCGGGGTGCTGATGAAGGGAGGGGGGGCGCGAACGAGAGGAGCAGGGGGCGGGTGCGCTGGGGCGCGCAAGAAAGCCACGCGGAGAAGGGGGGGGAAGCTTGCGTGAGGGAAGGCGCGGGGGGGGGGGGGGGGGGGGGAGCAGACGCGTGGGCGGGAAGGGGGGAGGGCGCGCAGGTAGCAGCGCGAGCCATATATACATATATATGTACATATATATGTATATATATACATATATATGTATGTATCATACATATACATATATATATATATATATATATATATATATATATATATATATATATATATATATATATATATATATATATATATATTCAACATGGATGATGATCCCACATGCATCTCCTTTCAGACGACAGCCACACCGTTACAGTATTCTGCCTCGTTTCAGGTAAGGGCTCGGTCTGATAGCTAGGCAGAGATCCTTAATTTCTTGATTAAGTAAAAGGGTTTTTTTAATTAATCTTTCTGGTTTCTTGTATGAATCAATGTATGCATATGTCTCTGTCCCAAGGGCTTTTGTTTTTGAGTTGATATATTTTTATCTGTTTGCCATTTTAAAAAAAGGACATTTGAATGCTTGTGCAGAAATTGTAGTTTTAGTACATCTAGCCATGGTGGCATTGATGGGCATCTCAAAGAGCTGAGTAAGCACGCACGGCTGAAGGACGCAATCGGCTTGTTGAACCATTTGAACAAATATGACATTCATGCATCTCAAGGCACATATGTATGCCTATTGCAGGAGTGCATTTACTTCAAAGCCTTCTCCGAGGGAAAGCACATCCATGCGTACATAAGAAAAAATCAACTCACACTTGACATCAGTCTAGGAAACATACTCATCACCATGTACATCAAGTGTGGTGATGTGGTGGAGGCTGGCTCTGTGTTCGAGGGTATGTTTGAGTGGAATGTGTTTACTTGGACTCTGATGATTGGAGGGTACACCAAGCTTGGATATGCGAAGGAGGCGCTGACATTGTTTTGGAGGATGGTATCAGAAGAAGTTGTTAAGCCGAATAAGTATACGTTTCTGGCCATCATCAAACAATGTGCTACGCTCGAGCAAGGCAAACAGTTACACATGTGTATTGTCCGATTCAGACTGGAGTCTGACAGTTTTATGAGGAGTACCCTCATTGACATGTATGCTAGATGTGGGAATGTAGAGTTGGCCCGCTGGGTGTTTGACAAGATGCCGGATCAAGATGTGGTGACATGGAATTCTATGATATCGGGCTATGCACAGCATGGGCATGGAAAGGCAGCATTAGTATTGTTTCTACAGCTCCAGCAGGAGGGTTTGGAGCCAGACGAGGTCACTTTTATAAGTGTCTTCAAAGCATGCACAGCTATAGGAGCTTTAAAACAAGGGAAGTTTATTCATTGTCATGTTAACAAAAGGACAACCAAGCCATCTGTTGCTGTAGATAATGCCCTTATTGACATGTATGCCAAGTGTGGCAGTTTCAAGAATGCAGCCAGCGTCTTTTCAGAAATGTCTCAGCCCAATGTGATCTCATGGACCTCCATGATTGCGGCATGTACGCAGCACGGGTTCTCAGAAGAAGCACTAAGACACTTTTGGCAAATGCAGAGAGAATGTGAGGCCAGACGACGTAGCATATGTAAGTGCCATGAGAGCATGTGCTAATCTTGCTGCCCTTGAACTAGGCAAACAAGTCCATGCTTGCATGATCAAACGTGGATTCAAGCCATGGACATTCTTGGAAAACACACTTATCGACATGTATGCCAAATGTGGGAGCATGGATTTTGCTCACCAGATCTTCGGCAACATGCATGACCGAGACCTCATCTCGTGGTCAGCCATGGTGTCTGGATTTGCACTTCATGGGAGTGCTGTGGTGGAAGCTCTTCGGCTTGTAAAACAGATGCAATATAATGGGATGGAGCTGGACCACATAACATTTGTCGGTGTTTTATCAGCATGCAGCCATGCAGGGTTGGTAAATGAAGGCCTCCATTTTTTCAAAACTATGAGCCAAAATCATGGCCTCACACCAACAGCAGAGCATTATGCATGCATGGTCGATATGCTAACCCGGGCCGGGCGCCTGGAGCAAGCCATTGAATTCATACACGAATCTGATTGTCCATGTGGTGAGGAAATATGGACTGCTGTACTCGCAGCTTGCCGAACTTTTGGCGAGGTCACATTAGCAAAGCACGCTGCAGAGTGCCTTCTTAAGCTGAAACCGCAAAATACTGCTGCCTTTGTGCTGCTATCTAATATCTATGCTGAAGCGGGCAGATGGGAGGAAAGGGCAAGGGTTAGAAAGTTGATGGAGGAAAGATGGACAGAAAAAGGTTGAGTCCTATATTACGGATGCAAGTTGATAATGGAAAGATCGGATTGTTTCTCATGATGGGTGCCGGCAGCCACTTGCTGCTTTGGGCAGTATTGTCTAAGGTGTTGGAGCAATGGGAGGAAGTTGGATTAGAGAGAGACAAGAGGATGGTGGCTACTAGCCGCTTTGGGTGGCAGTCTCAGGAGTCGGAGGGACGGCATAAAATTGGGTGAGCTTTGCCATGACTAAAAATGATGCCAAACAAGAGCAAAATATTTTTTTTCCTAGCCTACCGCTTTCAGCATCAGCTCTTCAGCTTGTTGAAGAGATACTGTATGCAAGGATGAAGCCCTGATACAACCGTGCACTATTGACACTAGTCAGGATGTCATAGCATGTAGTACATTTTAAATGGATGGTTCACAAGAGTTTACAACGACAGTCCATTAAAATGCATCCATCATGCCCATTCACGTCTCACGCGCATGCCCCATCCACCAAAAAAAAGGACATCTACACACTACAAAGTAGACTTAAAAGCTTGTAAGGCAAACTACACAAATCTTGCATGTTGATGAGATTCATGCTTTTGTACACACAGCGCGCCACTAGAGGACCTCAAATGTGTGCATGAGTAAGGGGTAATAGAAAAGAGATGGATTGAGGAGTTGGCATGTGTGCACGAGTAAGGGAATAACACCTAGATATTCTATGTTATAGAAGCGGAGATTTGTGAGTGGAGATCTAGAGGAGATGTGAGTGCTATTCATGAGACCCAAATTAGAATCACACATACTTGGAACCCTTCCAGAGTTAATCCTCATAATGATGACTGATAGATTTCAGCTGATTTTTCTCAGTAAGTTGTGCCGCAGTGGTAGGCTTTGGTGTTGTGCGAAGCTACTCTTGACCCCGAGGATTCACGCTTTTGGTATACATCTGTGTTTGTGGTTTCCTTCATAATTAAAGATCGAGTCCCATGTATACTTTTATAGACCAGCGTTGGTTATTGTTAGCACTCAGTCCTATACTTAGGCTATTTGCCCTTTTTAGTGACTATGCTTTTATCATGGCCCAAGGCCAACCCAAACCTTATTCTTGCTAGCCCTAGCCTCCTACCCAAAGTCCCTTAAGCTAGCTTTTAATCCTTCCCTCAGCATGCCTGATCTATGTCAGTCTATCTCCCTAACCTTAGGTCACTGGCGATTGACGTTGGTCTCAGTCTAGTTCAGGGTTTAACATTCTCTCTCTCCAATTGGATTCATGTCCTCATGAATCCCATAAGTAACCTTGAATTCTAATTTCATTCACATAAGTTTCTTAGCCCTTAGTTGACTAGAATGAAACCCCACCATTGGATTACTACTATGAAATTCAAAACTATAGTGTTGCCAAGTACATATGGAACTAGAGAATTCTTGTAAGGTAACTTGCTTACCAACCCATTTCCATCTTGACATAAATGTTGGAGTTGGACGTTGATTCAAAAGAGAAACAAGATTGCAAGGACAACGCTTGCAAAGTTTAGCCTACTATGTTAAATTCCTTGTACTTGTGCCTGCCACCATCAGTCACTAGTTGATCTTGTGCCTAAAGGTCATTAAATTTGTAATTTGACTCCGTCCCAAATACTACTAGTAAACCTTCCCCTACCGTCCAGTCACTTGGTCCATAAAAATGAGCATTTTAACTAGAGTGTACAAAAAATAATGTATTTTTAAACACTTGTAAGGCATTGAAATATTTATAGAAAATACAAAATGCCTCAAAAAATACTCAATAAATTAAGTTTATGTGAATTTGTGACGTTTAAAGTGGTTCATTAGAGTTGAGATACAAAAGTTATTAGCATTTTGAAGGCAGGAATTCGAGGACAAGAGGTATATACGCTCACTCTTTTTTCTTTTTTCCGAGAAAAGATCCTTTCATTAGTTATATAAAAACGCCCATAGGGCTACAAAAGATCCTCTCCTGCCCATAAGAAAACAAAGCAGAGATCCAAGCAAGGTAGCTAGGGAGACTCTCCCTAGGTGCAGAAAATACAAATATCAGTACAAAGACTGAGGGGCTATATCATACAATAGGAGGGGGGAAAAGCCAAACAGGTGGCTTGTAGTGCCAGCGGGGGGAACCCGCGTGTAGGGTATAGAAGGGGCCGCTGCGCCAAGTGGTGTGGAAGGCCTGGCGCCGCAAGATCGCCTCATCCGAGTCACCCTGGAGCGGTCATACTGTCCTCGCAGAGTGTGGATCAACTCCTGCCAAATCCCCCGAACAGTCTCTGCTGGTGGCTCTAGTCTCCCCTCAAAGGCCGTGAAACACCGGGCTCTCCAGGTGAACCATATGGTGAGGCTGCTGAGGAGCTCCCTTCGTAGATCCCTCTCCTGTGTCAAGCTGGCGGACGAGAAATCCGGTGTGAAGGAACCAGGCGAGCCTGGCCCCTAATTAATCTGATGGCCTGGCTGTCCTGCTCCGTCTCATAGCCCAGAGCAGGCCCTGACGAAGTCAACCAAGCAGCGGCACCCCACGTATACATACCCTCGGGGCCAGAATGCGCAGCATCCACAGCCAAATCTGCTGCGCCTGAGGACAGTCCCATAGGCAATGTCTCTGTGTCTCCATAGGGTGGCCGCATCGGCCGCAGGCCGCTGGAAGACTGCTGTAGACAAGCCAGGTGTCAATTGCAGAGCCCCTGTGGCCACTGGAAGGTTGAGATCCTGCGTGCCTGTCGACTAGCCCAGAGCCTGGTCCAAAAATCCTTCAGGAACTCCTATGAGAGTCCGTGTAGCCGCCAACGGTCCGATGCAGCTAGAGAGACCAATCTCCTCGCCCGTCAAAATATGTCGCCCCAACCGAACAGTATACTGGAAAAAGGTGATCTCTGTGGCCTCGGGGGATGCATAAGGATCATGCCACTCGTACTCGCTAGGGTCCCACTGGAGCCGGGCCAAGGGGCGCGCTGCATAAGCCCATATGCGCCAATCAGAGTCCCACATCTGCAGGGTCTGGGTCAATATGCCACTTCCGAGAAGCAGCGGCCACTACCCGTATCCTCTGAAAAATGCACTCTGCAACCAAAGGCGACTCCACCTCCACTCTCTGAAGTCTGCCCTCCCATCCACCGTGGGGCCACTGGCTCGAGAGGCGTGAACCACTCCTCTGTGAGTGCTGAATGTCATCCCTCATAATCAGCCCCCCCTCTGAAGTGACTCAGCCTCTCCACCTAGATCTCCTCTGGGAGACTGCAGAAGGCCTGCCAGTCTCCAAAACTACGTGCTGGGCCCGCCAATGGTCCCCAGGCTAGACGAGGCCGAGAACCCAGCATATGACCCTGCTCTGTGCGAACCGCTGGGCTCCAGATGAGCGGCTGTCTGGTCCGCTCATCATCACAAGAAGGAGGTCTCTGAGAGAGTCCCGGTCTCAGCAACTCCCAAGCTCGCCAGGATGCTCAAGGCAAATCTGTCCTCCCATCCTCTACTGAGGCCTGTCCTCCTCATCTCTATGAAGATCCATCGTATCTCCGGTGCCCAAGTGCCCCTTGCTGGAGGAGCCCGAGCCTGCAGCCGCTGCAAAAGAAGCTCTTTCCAAGGCTCAGCGCCTGGAAGCAGCCCCCGAACAATAAGCTTCCCCAATAAGGCAACTGGATCTATAATGCCCAGCCCCCCCTGGGCCAGCGGAAGTGTAATAACTGCCCAAGCGACCTTAGCCCGGGCTGACTGACAATCCCGCCCAGACCAAAGAAAGTTCCTGATCAGCCTCTGTACCTGGCTGATGCAAGAGCTCGAGAAGATCCAGCAAGACGTGATGTACCACATGGTCGCTAAAAGCACCTGATTCGCCACCACCAACCTCCCAGCCAAGGATAGCCGAGCTGTACTCCAATACAAAAGCTTCCTCCGAATGCTCAGAAGAAGCGGGGCAATTTGCTGCTCAGGTGACAAATCTAGTCCAATCTGGCATCCCAAATACCGCACTGCTGTGCCAGGAGGAATCCATCGAAAACCCGGGTCTGGGCTCCATGCCGGAGTGGGAGCGCTACTGATCCAGAAGGCCACTGTCTTGCGCCAATTGATCAATGCTCCCGAAGCTGCACTAAAAACCTGAAGCGACTGCTCTGCCCTCTGAAGATTGGCCTCCTGGCCATGCAAAAATAAACCCGTGTCATCAGCAAACTTAGCATCGAGCAGGTCCCTCCCCCCGGATTGGGAGCTCGAGTCCTCTCAAACCAACCTCCGCTGCCGTCAGATACATGCTCATAGCCTCAGCAAGAAGAGAAAAAGAAACGGGGCGAGAGGACACCCTTGACGGACTGATCTGGTCAACTCAAAACTCGCCCCCCGTCCTCGTGCCATCAGCACCTGGCTACGAGCTGTGGAGTATAGAGCCGTCACTCCTCGAATCCAAACTGGCTCAAAGCCCAGGCGAAGCATCGTGCCCTCTAAGAAACTCCAATCGACTCGATCGTATGCCTTCTCAAAATCGAGAAGCATCACGACCAAGTCCTCCCCGAGAAATCTAGCTCGGGCCGTCGCCTCCCAGAAGGTGAAAATGTTGTCAAGGATACTACGCTCCTTGACGAATCTTGTCTGGGTAGCATGAATCAATTCCCCTAGGAAGGGCTGGATCCTCAAACTCAAGGCCTTTGCTAAGACCTTGTAGACAGTATTGAGGATCGTAATAGGTCTCCAATGCCGAATATCATCTGATACTCCCTCCCCTTGGGGATAAGAAAGATCAAGCCCTCTGAAAAGCTCTGTTGCATCACCCCAGTGTCCAAAACATACTGAAAGCCCCTGCGGAGGCTTGGCACCAAAAGGTCCCAATATCGCATAAAAAAGGCAGGCATCAATCCGTCCTCCCCAGGGCAATTGTGACGCGGAAGGACTCTCAAGGCATCAGCAAGCTCAACCTCTGAAAGAGGCTCACCCTGAACTGTACGCATACGATCTGTGACCCTCCTCTGCACATGGGCCCACACAGTCTGTCTACAAGCATCCCGAGCCTCAGTGGTGGCTGGCTCTGCTGAAAGCAGGTCTCTATAGAACTCAGTGGCAATGGCTCTGATCTCCCCGGGCTCAGTGGCTACCGATCCGTCCTGCCTCCTGAGCTGGCGGACTCCTGCTCGAGCATGGCGAGGTCCAGTAATCTCAAAAAACTCCCCAGTCACTCTATCACCAAGCTGCGTCCACTGAGAGGCCTGGCGATGATAGTAAAACTCATGTCTCTGCTCCTCTGCCTCTCTAACCTCCTGGCGTGCCTGGCTCAGCTGGGACGCCACCCACTCACATGTAGGCTGCTGCTCCTGAAGGCGCTGAAGCGAAGCAGGGCTACGTCTCAACCGCCGCTCCCGCTCGCGTGTCTCTCCCAGCCGTGTCAAGGTTGCAGTGTGCAAAAAAGAGCTGAGCTCGATGAGTCCCTGGGCACACTGGCCTGCTGCATCCTGGTCAGAGCTCTGGCTATCATGCCATATCCTCTCAATGTCCTCAGCGAGACTAGGATCTGTAAGTATCCTCTCTGGGATCCTCAACTGCAAGCTGGTCTCCCGTGTCCTCTCCTCAAGTGTCAAAATAACTGGCGCATGGTCTGAAAAAGAGGTGCCAGCGAGA
Organism: Cibotium barometz; assembly: GCF_041138505.1. Taxonomy (NCBI): domain Eukaryota; kingdom Viridiplantae; phylum Streptophyta; class Polypodiopsida; order Cyatheales; family Cibotiaceae; genus Cibotium; species Cibotium barometz. The sequence continues at coordinate 24,557,802 of NC_141084.1, forward strand.
ATGCCAACGGAGCCCCCTCGCTCCCCTAACCTATCGCCCACATAGAAGCGATCAATCCGTGATAGATTAGTCCCTCCTTGCCGGCGATCTGACCGAGAGAAACTAAGAATGTCCTGAGATCGGGAGAAAGCCTCATGCTGCCATGCATCAGTGATCCTCAGTGTCATGCAAAATCGCTCCCAAGCTGCAAGGTCCGTGCCGTGCACTGTGACATGACTGCCTCCCACCCTATCGGCCGGCGGGTCCTCAAGCATGTTGAAGTCTCCCCCGACACACCAATGTACGGCCTCTGGCAATGCATCCGTAACCTGGGTCCAGAACTCTGCTCTAGCACTAGCATGGTTGGGCGCATAGACATTGAGCACGCCAAAGA
>NC_141084.1:24563174-24565674 GCF_041138505.1 Cibotium barometz
GTCTTCAAAGCATGCACAGCTATAGGAGCTTTGAAACAAGGGAAGTTTATTCATTGTCATGTTAACAAAAGGACAACCAAGCCATCTGTTGCTGTAGAAAATGCCCTTATTGACATGTATGCCAAGTGTGGCAGTTTCAAGAATGCAGCCAGCGTCTTTTCAGAAATGTCTCAGCCCAATGTGATCTCATGGACCTCCATGATTGCGGCATGTACGCAGCACGGGTTCTCAGAAGAAGCACTAAGACACTTTTGGCAAATGCAGAGAGAGAATGTGAGGCCAGACGACGTAGCATATGTAAGTGCCATGAGAGCATGTGCTAATCTTGCTGCCCTTGAACTAGGCAAACAAGTCCATGCTTGCATGATCAAACGTGGATTCAAGCCATGGACATTCTTGGAAAACACACTTATCGACATGTATGCCAAATGTGGGAGCATGGATTTTGCTCACCAGATCTTCGGCAACATGCATGACCGAGACCTCATCTCGTGGTCAGCCATGGTGTCTGGATTTGCACTTCATGGGAGTGCTGTGGTGGAAGCTCTTCGGCTTGTAAAACAGATGCAATATAATGGGATGGAGCTGGACCACATAACATTTGTCGGTGTTTTATCAGCATGCAGCCATGCAGGGTTGGTAAATGAAGGCCTCCATTTTTTCAAAACTATGAGCCAAAATCATGGCCTCACACCAACAGCAGAGCATTATGCATGCATGGTCGATATGCTAACCCGGGCCGGGCGCCTGGAGCAAGCCATTGAATTCATACACGAATCTGATTGTCCATGTGGTGAGGAAATATGGACTGCTGTACTCGCAGCTTGCCGAACTTTTGGCGAGGTCACATTAGCAAAGCACGCTGCAGAGTGCCTTCTTAAGCTGAAACCGCAAAATACTGCTGCCTTTGTGCTGCTATCTAATATCTATGCTGAAGCGGGCAGATGGGAGGAAAGGGCAAGGGTTAGAAAGTTGATGGAGGAAAGATGGACAGAAAAAGGTTGAGTCCTATATTACGGATGCAAGTTGATAATGGAAAGATCGGATTGTTTCTCATGATGGGTGCCGGCAGCCACTTGCTGCTTTGGGCAGTATTGTCTAAGGTGTTGGAGCAATGGGAGGAAGTTGGATTAGAGAGAGACAAGAGGATGGTGGCTACTAGCCGCTTTGGGTGGCAGTCTCAGGAGTCGGAGGGACGGCATAAAATTGGGTGAGCTTTGCCATGACTAAAAATGATGCCAAACAAGAGCAAAATATTTTTTTTCCTAGCCTACCGCTTTCAGCATCAGCTCTTCAGCTTGTTGAAGAGATACTGTATGCAAGGATGAAGCCCTGATACAACCGTGCACTATTGACACTAGTCAGGATGTCATAGCATGTAGTACATTTTAAATGGATGGTTCACAAGAGTTTACAACGACAGTCCATTAAAATGCATCCATCATGCCCATTCACGTCTCACGCGCATGCCCATTCATGTCTCACACACACACACACACACACACACACACACATATATATATATAAATATACACATATATATGCATATATAATTATACATATTTATACATATAATGTATGTATATATACATGTATGCATATACATATATTTATACATATACATATACATGTATGCATATACATATATCTCATCAGAACATACTCCATCTACTATCGTTGAGTATCCTTGCCAGCTTTGAGGACAGATCTGAATTAGGGAGGGGTATGTTAACCACATTGGTTAAAACCATTTCTAAGTGTGGTTATGCTCATTGTAACTCATTTTTTATTTAAGCGTGCTAAGCGTTTCATGTAAAAGATATATGGGATGACTGAGCTTATGACTTGTGTAATGCTGGCCACAAGAATAAGCCTAGGTGGTGTGAATAGAACTAGGAAATCAGTTTTATGCCCCCAATTTTTAAATGGGCAGCCGACCATTATACAAAGAGAGCTCATGTATATAAGTGACTTATGAAATATGAAAAGGGACAATCCCATTATCACAATCGAGTTTGCCTTCTCTCTCTCTCTCACTCTCTTGTGGCTATGGTGGAAGGCTTGTGTATGTTTATTCTTACTTGTTTGATTGTGGTTGTGTGCATGTAGGTGATGGCTTCTTGTCTTCCTTGCTCTCCTCCCTTTTCTTGTCTTCTTCCTCATATCACTCTTGCACACATGAAGGCATAGAGTAGAGGTTGAGCTCTCGATAGCTCCCTTCCTCTTTGCTCACTACCTAGCTTATGGAAGCTCCATTTGAGTGAGACAAGTGGAGGTGGAGTAAGCCCCTAGTGGCCTCACATAGTAGAGTTAGCACACTCATTAGGGTTGGCTAAGTGCTAGCCCCCGAACTGAGCGTTGCATGGTCTTCCTTCTGCTCTCTTTGTGCAAGATAGTATGTTTGATTTGGTGAACAGAGGATCAGGTGGCTGACAAATTCATGAAGGCATTGAGCACAGAGAAGCTCCATAGGTTTAGGAGCTTACTTGGAGTGCAATGT
>NC_141084.1:24575674-24600674 GCF_041138505.1 Cibotium barometz
TAATTATCATCTAATCTATTTTCTAATGATATTGATTCTAGCATTTGATCCACCATAGCTTATCACATTGCTACAAATTTAATATGGTATCAGAGCCTAGCCTAGAATCCATCAAATTTATGAGCCCATTATCTTGCTAATCACCTAGCTAATTAGGATTAGTAGATAATTAATTTTTTAGTCTTTTTCAACAAGCTCTCTACATCCCCAACTAGTGGGCTTGATCTCCCTCTAGGCTTAACAATAGCGTCCAAGCTCTTAGCCATACATAGTCATACTCCCAAGGCTTCAGCCCATTCAAACAATGCGCCAAACTACCACTCGTATAGCTGCCAAAATTCGCGAATCTGCAGGTGGCTATTTTCTGAGGAAAAAATGAGATCTTTGCTGCTCCGGATGAAATGACTCTAATTCCTCTTGGCCCTAGGGGTTTTCAAGGGTGCTCTACAAAAAGCTGGTGAAGACAGTTTTTGATTTGATCAAGTCTACAGTGAGATCCAAGCTCTTCATCAAATCTGTAGGTGATTTGGTAAAATAGAGATTAAGCATTCAATGTTTGGTCAAATCTTGTGTTTCTTGGCTTAATCCTCTACCAGACTAATTGTTGCTATTGATGGCCTTGAAAGGATTTGAGCTCATTTGAACTCTAAGGCCTCAGATCTGGACTCCCAGCATACTCTATTTTTTGCACACAACACAGAGGATGAATTTACTAATTAGTGATTAATCAATACTAATCATTATTTTTTGGTACAATTGAGGGTTCAAATTAGACATTGGGTATTTGATACAGATTCCTATAACTTCAGATTGCAATTCGGAGATGGTTTGGTACTCCAACCATTCTGTACAGATTTGTTACCCTTGGTTTAATGTAAAATTATGCTGATAAATTTGTTGTAATCATCACCTAAACACTAGATTGAGTTGTAAAAGGGTAGACACTGCTCTTGAATCTTGAAATTGGATCAAGAGGTAAGACCCCCATCACATCATCATGAGTACGGCACAAGAGATAGCCAAATTTAATGGGGAGCAGTTTTACACATGGCAGACAAAAACCACTGCTCATGAGGAAAAATCTGTGGGGGCTAGTTGAGGGAAGAGATGAATGCCCAGAGGTGAGGGAAAAATGAGTGGAAGAGCAGGAATGAGAAAGCATTGGGACTTATTGCACTCAGTTTAAATGATGAAATCATTCATCACATCATAAGGATACAATGGGCAAAAGATGCATGGGATGAACTCAATAAATTATTTGGCACTCAAAGCAAAAATTCAAAGATAAATCTTTTAATGCAATTCTACAAATTGGATATGAAGGAAAGTGAACCTTTAATCACACACTTGAACAAATATAAAAGTATTAAGCAACAAAACTGTCAGCTACTATTGGCAAAAAGGTAGAAGATGATGAGGCACTAGCACTGCTTCTGAAGAGTGTGGACAAAGGTGAATATGAAAACATTGTAGCAACATTAAAGAATGTACCTGAATTGAAGCTGCACGAGATAGAAGGAGCTCTACTAGAGCAAGAGACCAGAGTCAAAGAGAAGAAATGGTTGGACTCAACAACTGGAGAAGAAAAAGCATTCTTCACCTGAGGAGGATTCTCTCGAGGACGAGGAAGAGGAAGAGGCAGAGTAGGAGAAAGGACCTTCACTTGCGACAACTGTGGAAAGCCAGGACACATGGCAAGAGACTGCTACAGCAGTAAACCCAGTAGTGGAGAAGGAACGACATCAACAAATTTCATGGAGGCTCCTAAGAAAGTGGAGTCAGATCATCTTTTCTGAGAGAGAGAGAGAGAGAGAGAGAGAGAGAGAGAGAGAGAGAGAGAGAGAGAGAGAGAGAGAGAGAAACCCCACAATCCAATGTAACTTGTCCCCAATAGAGTAAAACCACCTCTGACCCACCGATGATGTAGGCCATGTGGTAGATGTATGTGTGAACACTTTAGTCAAGGTCACGGACACTTGTAGTAGCCTTGGACACATAGAGAGAGAGTGTCAAGGACTATGAGTTTAGGGACTTGAGGCACTGGTCGCGGACTATCAAGTAAGAGGAAAACTTGGTATAGGGTCCAGGTGTGCTAGGAGTACACTTAAGGGGAGGTGTTGAAATATACAAGTGAATAGGGTGTGTGCGGGAACAAGCCCTTAGCAAGAGGCTATAAAGAGAATCTATAAATGTGAAAGAAGCTGTGAAAAGGTGAGAAGTATCTACTGGGAGAGAATAAAGGGTAGCATGAGGAGATTTAGGAGGTGTGGAGATATTCTAGGAAGAGGTGGAGAGAATTAAGCAAAAGAGGTGGAGTGAATCAAGGAGAAATCAGTGGGATTAGATGCTTGGATGTAAACTCTATAAATTGAGGCATTGACCTAATGAGAATTTGCTGGTTTTTGATTATCCATGCCTACATTAAAGTATCAATCAATTGCTCACTAATCACATCTTAATTGCTCACTAATTACATCTTAATTGCTCACTAATCATATCTTAATTATCATCTAATCTCTTTTCTAATGATGTTGATTCTAGCATTTGATCCACCATAGCTCATCACATTGCTGCAAATTTAACATATACATGTGTGTGTGTGTGTGTGTACATATATATATACATGTATGTATATATATGTCATGTGCATGAAATGCCATGGACATTCTCTGGAGCTAGTCCAGAAGAGGTAGCCAAAAAAAGACCAGAGATTAGGAGCATGCTACAGTTTTGGGCCAAGGATGGACTTGGAGCAAGGCATAGAAAAACAAGGAAAGGGTGTTGTCGGCTACATGACCAGGGAGTCGGCTGTACCAGATTTGGCAGCTGCTCTTTTGTTGCTTAGTATTTCTGCTTTTTGAGATCTCCTTACTTTTTCTTGATGAAGATCCCTTGGTGTTTTCTTGGCTCTCGTTCTTTTGCTCTTGGCTTTGACTCTAGATTTTAACTACTTGTCTTTGTGTCCACATTTTGGTGTTGTCTTCTTCATTGTGGCTTTCGTGCAAAGTTTGTCTTTGCCACTTGATTTTGATGCTTGTGCTTGGTGCTTTGATTCTTCTTCCTTAAGTGCCATTTTTTCTTCATTGCATATGATTTCATGTGTGGGTGCCATGCATGTGGTTACCTCATGCATGTGCACTTTTGGCATGCTTAGGAGAGTGATTGATTCATCTATGATTTGCTTATGGATGCATATACACATGTGTGTATCCATCCCAGGGGATTTACAAGCCATATCTTATGGTATCATGTGAGTAAAAGGGAGGGGGGTTTAGAAGGGTCCTTAAGCTTATAAGCTAGGGGGTGAGGGGGATTTATGGTGGCGGGGGGGACAAGGGAGAAGGGGATAATGAAAGTAGGGGTTTCGTTTTTTCTTGTAGTTTACTGTGATCTAGTGGTGTAGTTTGAAAACTTGATTATTTTACTCTTTTAAGCTCACCACACATGGAACAATTTTTGGAGAGTATATGTTGGTCTTTGTGCTTCTAGAACTTACATCCATGCTACTTACATGGGCTACAACTTGTCACATGTATAACATCAATATCTGCTATTTGATTTTTAAACCTTAAATAAGGGGTACTTGAATTTCATAATTGGGACTCATTTGCTTAGAAAGGGATATAGTTTATTTTTTAAAGAAACTTAAATAGGGGATTTTTATGAGTTTCATGCACGCGTGAAAAGTGAATTCCCCAGGGTAACCATTTGTGTTGACCTAAGGATCTGACCCTTCCCTAGTGAACCTCTCAATATGACTACTTGTGTGGTGCTTGATGCCATTGGGACGGTCTTACCTAAGGTGTTCTCAGGAAGTGTCTAGTCACGTACAAGTGAGTGTGTAATGATGGATTTAAGCTTAGTGCAAAAAAAAAAAAAACTAGTAAAAAATAAGGTGCTTCATGAACTTAAAAAATATGAAAAACATGGATTGCAAGAGGTGAGAGAGATTTTGGATGCAAATAAATGTTTCTGAAGATGAACTAGTACCCCAATTAGAGATTTGCAGGACCAATTGTGCATAATTTTTTCTAATTAAGGATAAATTATACTAATTTCAACTTAATGATACTAATTATAACATGCTACAAATTTGGAGGCTTCAATTGAGCTCAATGGAGAGGATATTGATGGGGCTTTTACCATGGTCTTGAAGAGCTTGATAGGTAGCTTTGGATGAAGCCAAGAAACTACCTCAAAACATGCTATACAGAGGCGATTTTCTCTACCTGTTTTTTTTTCTTCCTATGCTCACACCGATGGATGATATGCACTCAAATTTGGTTTGTGAGTAGCTTATGGCATTGCTAACCTATACATAAAAGGGTTTGGGTTGATTGTAAGCAAAGAGGTGGAATGACTAAAATAACTAGTTGATGTTATAGGTGGAAAATCGCGAGTTGGAGAGCACATCCGTCGAGTTCGTCTGGTGAGATTGGTCGCCTAGAGATGTGAAGCAAGTGGCAGCTTGGGCACCACTTTTGGGCCACAATGGGAATAAGAAAATAAGGTTAGATTAAGTTGAGATTAGTGACCTTAATGAGGTAGTTACTACTAATGAAATTGAAGAAAATGACCTAAGCTTAATATGGAGAAGCTCATGAGGAGAGGGGAGGCTTTGATATACCATGTTTAAAAAAACAGCTATGGCTATGGAAGCTTATGGGATTACTCATACTCATTCCCTACCTTTCTTGTGCACCACATTTCTCAACATCCTCTTTGGGCACATATTTCTTTGGTTGAGGTGCGTTGGTAAGCATGGGTCTTGCCAGTGGAGCTGGCAAGGCTAGGTGTCAGTCAGGTGGAGCTGGTGCAACCATCAGTTATACTACCTCTGAGGCTGACTTTTGTAGGAATGGATAGTTTGGTTTCCCATGAGGTATACACACCATATACCTCCTAGCCTTGGTCTTATAGCTGGGGGAATTTTGTGCTTGTATGGTTGGCATGGCATATTGAACACCAGACCAACTCACATCTAGGGTACAAATGTTGTTGTTCTATGTTATCTTTCCTTACCCTTGAACACCAAACCAACTAGCATCTACTAGGGTATAGATGTGGTTTGGTCTTACTATAACTATAGCCTGTGGAGGTGTTGTTACTAGTCCTATTGCTACCCCCATCCCTATTTGGGTTGCAATACTCAAGATATCTTCTGTGGTTAGTGCCAAGGGTAGCAGCAGGTGAAAGTGGTGGGTGAGGTAGTGGCTATGGGTGGTATTATGGGTATGTATGGGTACGTTGGTGGAGACAAGGTATATTATGGGTGTTACCCTTGTTCTCGAGGCAAGTTTGGATACTATGGAGGATAGTCATGCAAGGCTGGTTTGTATTGTGACATGTATGCTCCTCCTAGAGTTGTATCTAACCCAAAGCTCCCTACTCCATGCCGCATGGCTTCCATGGTTGAGTGCACTCATTTGCCCTAGTGGCTTGAGTGGTTGTTGTGGCCTTTGTAGTCATGCTGAACCTAAATCTCCCTGCACTACTCATGCTGGGGTTAGATGCAGTGAAGCCAGAGGGGGACAGCGGGTCTCCACACTATTCTAAACACACCAAGGTTCATGTTCTATGAGTTGGCCAGGCCAAAAGCTACTGAAGTAGTTGGTGTCTCAATAACCATTTCCCGTTGTGGTTCTAGGAAGGATTACTCCTTCCTCCATAGGATTCATGCTTCTTGTTTCCGAGCCAGACTAGTTAGCATCCATATCAGGAACAGACGCCTCTGAGGCTTGGTGTCTCTCACTTGGAGTATTACATACATGGACACGCCTTTATAATAGCTAACACATGCACTAAGCCACATCATTGATAACCATCTAGGTAACACATGCACCATGCCACATCATCGACAACCGTCTAGGTAAATCTTGGATAGGGGGCCATGGTGGGCAAAAACCTAGTCCATGGTACAAGAATCCTCTTTGAGTGGGCAGAAACCTCCTAACAACTTCAATGAGAACTCCTTGTACTCTTCATGAGACCTTACCTTTTGTTCAACTACCTTAACCAAAGCACAACACATCACCCTAGTCTCTAGTTTCACCATGAGATCTGGGAAATATACCTTGCCCTTCCAAACATTTAGGAAATCGGTCTTTGCTAATCAAATGCAAGTGGTCTTGGTGCATGAATCCCACATGCCCTCTTTCCTTGTACTACACGGGCCCAACCAACTCACAAACCCGAAGATAAGGCCTCATATTAAGCATTTCTTTGCCTACATTACACCACATGTAGCCTTAACATGTCTCCTAACTCATCGTCAAATTAAACCCTATCTCTAATAGGCCATGAAGCACTTGGACTCACCAACTATATCCTTCAACCATCCACACCTCTCCAAGTTGAGAGCATCTACACCACCCAAACTTGGTGATGCAAGGATGCATCACCAAGTTTGGAAGGGGGACATGTTACCCACTTCATAAGTTAACATGGTTTCACTTGCTCGACCTAACGTAAGGTATTTGCATGAATTTAAGCCAAGATGGCACTTGACTTTATAAAGTGACCTTACCTTGAGTTCCTTGCACCACCAAGTTTGGAGGGGGGACATGTTAACCACTTCATAGGTTAACATGGTTTCACTTGCCCGACCTAACGTAAGGTACCTACTTGAATTTATAAAGCGACCTTACCTTGATCTTAATGCCAAATGGGAAAATGATAAACTTCATGTTAGTATTATAACTATTTTCTTAGGATAAACTTCATGTACATAGTTTCTTAGGATTATAACTAGTGTCTATGGACTATTTTAAGTTCTACATGGCCTAGTGTGAAAGCTAGTCATAAGTCAATTTTGACATTAAAGCAATGCATATTCATTCTCTTACAATAGAATACACATTCATTCCCTTGCAATAAAATACTTGTGAGCTCTCCCAATGACCATATTCTGAGTTTTTACCAGAGAGTTATGGCTGAAACAATTCGTTAGTTCTGTCAAGGTCTCTACACAGGGAAACTGTAAGAATGCAGCTATAGTAGCCACAAGGTGATTCTAGACCTTGAGATGCATATATCCCTTCATTCTTATCTAATCTCTTGTAAAAGAAATCTAGCTTGCTATGACCTTTATGAGAAAGAGACTACTACTCCATAGCTTTTCCTTTAAAGAAATAATAGTATGCCGTAACCCTGCAAGAGAAGGCTACTTTGCCATAGACCTTCGAAAGAGAGAAAAGTTGGAGTACGAGTAAGAGGAGATAAAGCTTGGGGATGATCGCGGATGATTTCAATCATAAGAGAAGGTATTAGAAGACTCTCTATTCTTATATATCAAGTTCTGAAACACTTATTAACAAGCAAAGAAAATGATAAACGATAAATTTCTATAAGGTATATATATATATTTTGTTTTTCAGTTATATATCATTCTTAGGGGTTGAGGTATGGCCCCAGCTTCTCTATTAATTTTTAATAGGTGATCTATTTGATTGATTTACTAGTTAAAGTTTTTATTCTTTTAAACAACATCATATGCCTTGATAAAGAATGTCTTATCGCAATCTCAAGTTGAAATGTTAAAATCTTTGTGAAAGGGTTGTTTTCTTAATAAGAAGATAATGTGGATTCTAGTCCTATGGTTTAGTTGAGTAAATGGATTGTTATCTTGGTTAAATTAAGATACAGGTATAACTTCTCCCTGCCTTGACGTTGCCCCATTCTCGTGCTTGTGTATGTAGCCAGACGGTGGAGACGTTAGTAAGGCCTGAAGTTGGCCCATGGTATCCCTCATACCATTGGGAGAATGAGGTTCACTGATTTAGGCGAGTGATTGTGATGCTGTCTAGTTCTGAGGGCCCAGGCTAGTGTGGTGAATAAGCCCACCCTAGCGCGTAGACATCCCTCTGAGCGACAGAGCCTGAGAGGGGCAAGAGGATCGAGCGACAGAGCCTGAGAGGGCGACAGGTCGGCGGCGTGAGTCCTCGCCCACAGTGGGGCCGATGACGAGGTGTTCAGTCCCATAGGGTTTTGCCTAGCATGTAGAGGCTGGAAGGTCGAATTCTAGATCATCGATAGTATAAAGGAAAAGAAAAAGAGAGTCGGTTTGGCTTGTATGGAATTGATTCTTGTATAAACTTTTTTAAAAAATCTTGGCATTATTGTATTGTGGAAAGATGTTTTAACAAACCTTGTGAAAAGGGCCTTAATTAAGGAACATGTTTATTTATGTCAAACAGAGTGGTGGGATTAATTAGAAAACAAATTGACGCGTGAGTAAGGTGAAAAGTGGGAGGATAGAAAGCCCTACGCTAGATAAATAGGTTCTCGGGCAACTCTATTCTAGAAGACTAGGCCAGCGGGGCTGTGCCTTGCATGGATGAGGAAAAAAGCGTTGTCTCTAGGAATCAAGATTAGTAGTTGCCCAAATTATGATCAATAATTACCCTATGGGTGATTTGATTTTTAGAAGACCATGCTCCCACTGCAGGATAGGACTAGGTCTTACCTATGAATCGTATCCTTAAATCTCTGCATGGTCAAGGTGTCAATGAGTAGGAAATTTTCTCCAACTTAAGACTTAGTAGACTATCTTAAGTGTTTCTCCTATTTTCGAAGGGGGGAACCTTACAATAATTCAATCATAATGATAATGAGTGTGCTTAATTTTTTTCATAAGAAAATACTAAAATATAACATATGCTTAATCAACAAACCACAATCTTATGTACATATTATTAAACCATGATCAAGAGCTCATCCTAGCTCTGATACCAAGTTTAAAAACCTAATATGGGATTGATCATGGTGATTAGCATATATTAAGCATAAAGATTAAGGTGGGTTGAACCACACCAAGAAATCTATGAGAGAGAGAGAGAGAGAGAGTAGCACACTCAACACACAATCTCTATTGCATATGTTCAATGAACCATACAAATTTGGCCATTAACCCAACTTCACATGTGGCACTCTCCTCTCCATGTGAGTTGCCACCACACACACCACATAATATCATGCACCTTTGATGTGCAGTCCCACACATACATACAGCGAGCTGACATCTCTCAACAAAAAATCCACCCCATAAATCCTAATTTATATAGATAAGTGAGTCAAAGGTAAGGTATTTGGTCCATGTGTACTTCCTAAAAGTGTAATTGAAAGTATTATCTCTCAACATGTGTTTATGATTCATGTCCTTCATCTAAACAATCTGCTACTTTAAGGTTCATGGAGAATTTTGAATGACATTTTACTAAGAGTTAGCTCTCATTATCTTATTAGTCTCATCCTTGAAGGTGAATGTATCATTTTATGTTAGTAGTCTCATCCTTGAAGGTGAACGTATCATTTTGCACTTCACAATAACTCATATTAAAAATCATGACCCTATGAAATGAATAGAGTTAGCAGAGATGACATGTAGCAAAAAATATCCATGGAACTATGGATGCTCCCACATAGAATGGCAATGTATTGTAACCATTTCCTCATAGTAATTGAGGAATTGTAACCACTTCCTCATAGTAATTGAGTAATTGTAATTGAGGAATTGTAACCACTTCCTCATAGGAATTGTAAACCACTTCCTCATAGTAATTGAGGAATTGTAAACCATTTCCTCATAGTAAGGAATTGTAAACCACTTTTTCATATTAATTGAGGATAGATTTATTCAAATGAATTGTAACGACTTCCTCATAGTAATTGAGGAATTGTAACCACTTTTTCATAGTAATTGAGGAATTGTAACCATTTCCTCTTGGTAATTGAGGATAGATGTATTCAAATGAATGGTTACTTTTAGAAATACACATCTCACATGCATTGAAGATCTCAATGAAGTACCTTAGGGTCTCAACACACATGGGATAACATTATTATATATTAAAACCCTTTTTAGATCATTTTTAGAGAGCACAAGTTAGTGTAAAGCCAAATAACAAAGTCTCTCAACCAAAGCGTGATTAGAGCAACCGGACTAGAGCAACCATCAGGACTAGAGGGTACCCTCATTACAATAAGATAAACCATGACTAGTGGCTACCCTCCTGAGAAACCAAGACTAGAGGGTACCCTCATTGCAAATGAGAGAAGCCATGACTAGAGGGGACCCTTACAACTTCCGAATGGCTATCCAAATGGACACTTTTAGGCACCCACAAATGACTCACACTAATAGAGTAAATCAAGTGTGAGACCTATTATCAGACATCTCAATTAGCATTCGTGGACATGGTCCTCAGCAAAGAGGACCTTATTTTATTTCATCCAGTCTGTAAAGGAGTTGTCAAACATCAAGAGTAACCATGACTATATGGTACCCTTATTGTAACATGCAAATGACTATAGGTGCCCACAAGTGACTCACACTAGTAGAGGAAATTAAGTGTGAGACCTATTTGTTAGACATCTCAATTACCATTGGATATGGGCCTTGGCAAAGAGGACCTCGCTTTGTTTCATCTAGTCTCTAAAAGAGTTGTGAAACATCAATATAACCGTGTCAATTTTTGATAGACATTAGATTTCATTGAGGATTCTGTTCATTATTGATGGTTTCCTCTTTTTTCTAGTAGGAATTTGGAAATGCTTGCATCTTCTATCATAGTCCTAGGGAGATCACATTATATACCTATTAGTAACATGTAACATGTCATATTTGTGCATGGAGGAGGTTTTTAATTTAAGGGATCAAGATATTTTGTATCTATAAACAAACGTTTGTTAAATATAATAAACTTATGTAAATTTATAGAGGAGGGATTTAAATTCAAAATGTTATTATTTATGTAAATTTATAGAGGAGGGATTTATGTAAATGTAACTAATTTTTGTAAGTTTATATAGGAGGGATTTATGTAAATCTATAGAAGAGAATGGTGTAATGTTATATGATGTAGATGTATATAATATAAGTGAATAAGGAAAAAAGGCATTATGATGCAAGTAACAAGATGACTTATGTTCTTTAATACACAAAACTAGTCTTGGTGCTTTGTTACATAAAGTAGACAACAATGGTGCAAAGTTAACTAGGTTATGTTAAAGTTATCAAATACTATTTGATTCCTTTAGCATAACCTAGTTAACATTGCACCATTTTTTATCAAATACTATTTGATAACAATTTTATCAAATACTATTTGATAACAATGGTGCAACGTTAACTAGGTTATGCTAAAGGAATCAAATGCTTTTTAATAGGCCTCACTAATACAATCTAGATGCAAATGGTGCAAAGTTAACTAGGTTATGTTAAAGGACTGTAATAGTGTTTGATAGGCCTCACCAATACAGTCTAGATGAGTAATTTAGAAATTATTAATTTTTTGAATGATCTTCTTTGTTATTATTATCTTATATAGCTAAATTAATTGTTGAATTTCAAACATGCATGCTAGTGTTAACCATACTCCCACTTATAAATCAATTTCAATTTTTTAATTATAACAAGACTTGACTTTGATTATATTGGAAAAATAACCTAAAGAGCTTTAATGTCATCCCATGAGGCATAAAATTATGGAAGAAAGAACATAAAATGCGTAATGTAATGAGTTAACAGAGAGATGTTACTTTCCATACACTAGTCTCAGCTTGATTGGACTATGGGCTTAATCCTTGCAATGTTGGTTGTGCACATGCCCAAAGCTTAGAGTCCATGTAATGGTCTAATTTGTGAAGATCCTCATAAATTTTCATTGAAAAGAGGTAGAAGTTTGAGAGTTAATAAATGATAAATGAAGGATGACCCTTGGAATTATTTGACTTGTCAAATGAGGCCCATTTTTTTGGGAGATAAAAAGATATACAAGTTATAATTTTACATGTGCAACTTTGTTGGACTATCTCATGAATCTTTGCAATGAATATTTGACCAAAGCTACTTTTTTTGCATTAATTTAGAATATGTTCTTCAATGACCAAGAGATAGGTAGCTCACAAAGCTTCCGAGAATAATGTTTTGTGTTTAGGTTTTCCATGAGATGGGATGAATGCATAGAAGTTCATATTCCATTTTCGTTTTCACCTAGCATGGATGTATAGAAGTTTGCAATCTTTAGTAAGAAATGGGAAGGTTTGCCATGAGATGGGATGCATGCATAGAAGTTTGTAGTCCATTTTCCTTTTCACGTAGCATGGATGGATAGAAGTTTGCAATCTATGCTTACATTTAGAAAGAAATAGGAAGCTTTGGGGAAAAGAAGAGAGAAAATGCCTATAGTAATCTATCTCTCCATTAGTATATCATGATGGCAATTAAGATCGTTTTACATATCAATGATGGAAATTGTTTTACATCTCAATGATAAATTTAGCTACTCAAGTTTAATCCTTGCATAAAAACTATCTCCATGGTATGAACCTTGATAATGCTCCCACGTTTAGAATTGAAGAAACATAGGCAAGCTTAGCATTGATCCCATCTAATTTAACAAATTTTGACTCTCACTTTTTTGGCTAGCCAAATTAATCACATCTAAACAAATTGCTTCATTGATGCCATCTAATTTAACAAACTTTGCTTCTCACTTTTTTTACTTCATTTTATATCAAAAAATCATATAAAGGTTTTTATTAGGCATGGCTACAACAAGTTAAGGGGTTTACAGACTTCCCATGGCCAACTTTTTTATGAGAAAAGAGCATATCAGTTCCTACAAAATGGGCCCAAGCTTATGGTATGGAAGTCTCTCTCATCCATCTCTTTGCCCACACAATTTTCGAAGGATGTATGTAAAGGCCTTTGATTACAAGGATGTATGTAAAGGCCTTTGATTACAAGATGACAAATGTGTCCTTGGATTGTGAAAAACCTCCACTTATAAGAAGTTAAGATGATTCTTAACTATCTTAGAGATTGTGAAGGTTTTCATACAAAAACCTCTATGGATCTAGTTTGTTTAGTTAGAAAGAAATCAAAGAGACTTTCATCAAAATCAAACGCTTCAAGTGGGAGATTATTATGTAGTTTATACATTGAAGGGTCACAAACCCACTAAAACTTTATTTCTTTCTCAAAGTAATAACTTTGGACTTGGGAAAGAGGTCTTGATGTTGTGTTCAAGACAAGATTGAATTGGTGAATGGGGACATCTTAACTTGATAAAAGGCAACATTCAAACTTGATGTTGGATGCCTGTTGTTCAAGATAAGATTGAATTAATGAACGGTGACATCTTAACTTGATAAAAGGTAACCTTCAAAGTGTGGTTTTCTAGAGATTAGGCTGCATATGAACCTTATACCTTAGGGCGAGGATTAAATTAATTGAATCGATGTGAATGGTGACATCCCAACTTGATAAAAGGCAACCTTCAAAGTGTGGTCTCATAGAGATCGGATGCATATGAACCCGGTGCCTTAGGGCGAGGGTATATTCCTATATATATATATATATATATATATATATATATATATATATATATATATATATATATAATGCCAATAAAAAGTTTTACGACACTTTTGACTATTTGTGTGCACTCTGATGTGGAACAATGTGACACACCATCACACACAGTGAAAGCATGTTTGGAAAATTATTGCTTGTGTGAAGAGCTGTTGACCTTTTCAAAGAGCTGTTTATATGCTACTTTATATGTTTAGAACATTTTTAAGATAAAGCATGGAAGAGTTCACTTCACCTTTAAGCAACCTTCATAAGTACAAACTAAGTAATTCTTCAAGGATGATCAAGTGTATCTCCTCCATTGAAACCATCAACAAATAGAGCTATTTTAAGCTCTCTCTTCTATTATAAGTTGACTTTTGAAATACCAAAAAGGCTTCACTTCATGAACAAATTTTTTAAAAATGAGAGAGAGGGTACTGACATCACTTTCCACTATGGTATTTTCCACTTCATTAAAAATTGATGCGCATCAAACTAAAGGTCACCAAAAACAATCCAAGCTTGACATTAGTCCACTACAATGGATCTTCATTACCATATTTTGCATGTAAACTGAATGTTGTAGGATGAGGGGAGGGGGAAGGTTATCAAAGGGGTGTTTTGTTTTTGTGGTTTTTTTAAGGGGGAGGAGGGGGGGGGGGGGGATGGGATTAATGCATGTATAATGCAACCAAGCAACATTGATTATTGCAACCATCAAAGGGTTGCATATAAGAGGTAAGGTTTGTCAACCGACATGACAAAAGTTGAAGTATGCTATTTAAAGTTTTTTTAAAAGAAATTTGAGTCAGATTTCCTTTCTTAAAAATTCATGTAATTCTCTATAAGGATATTTGTATAAACTCCCACATCATCCCTTCAGTCTCATGGCACAAAAGTTGTAATGCTTGTAATAGATACCCTAATCAGCACAAGTGAAATCCTAATGTCCTCTAATCATATGCATATCTACTACTTTGGTCTCATGTGAAACACAAGCAGAATCGATAAGATTATGTTTGTGTGCGTGCACATGCATGTAAGCACACATGTGCACCTACAGATTTTCCCTGCTTTGCTTTTCAACCAACACCAGCATTGAGTTGTTCCCCTTCGAAAGATAACACACATATCATGGACACAAACTGGATGCTCACGTGCTATAGAAGCATGTGGGGTGATGTGCTTGAAGTTGAGCAACGTAGATACAAACTGTGGTAAGGGTGCTTATGAGATAGTCTTGCTTGTAGCGTGTCCGTGTCTAGGGGGGGACATGTGCAGAAGCTTGAAGGGTAGTAAAACAAGAGGTATGGTGCTTAGCACCCATCTTGCAAACCCATGGAATTTACACTAGAAAACTTTTGTTGGAATTAGGTGTTCATTTATTATGCTAAGGTCTTCTCTCTCTCTCTCTCTCTCTCTCTCTCTCATAACACACACACACACACACATTTTATTGCATACGAACATATTGCATAGGAACAGCCTTTAAACGTCCACATTGATGTGAGGCTAAAAAGCAAACACAAAGTACCTTTGAGAAAGCAAAAAAGCAACACCCAAAACGGCAACCCAGAATCTGAAGTATTCGTTGGCTTTCTCTCTCTCTCTCTCGCTCGCTCGCTCTCTCGCACACGCGCGCACGCGCACACACACACTCTCGCTCTCTTACCCCCTCTCTCGCACACGTTTTTTCTGTTAAGCTGGAGAGAGAGTGTTTTCTTTTCTGCTTTTTGGCTTGGCCTTTGACTTAATTCTTGTAATCATGGGCTGTTTCAACCCATCAGATCAAACCTAAAAAACCACAACACAGAGGTAAGCGCTCTCTCTCTCTCTCTCTCTCTCTCTCTCAGAGTCTTCCTTAGACCATAATTTCTTCTCTCTTGCTGCTGTAACTTTGATGAGATCAAAATTTTTTGGGCTTTCATTTAATTTTATCTAGTTAAAAATTTGTGGGATTTTGTTATTTTGTGACGTTCAGCGGGTTTCAACCTTATTTCCCTTAAAAAAAAAACACCATTTTTGCAGTTGGGTTTTCAGTTCACACAAAATATATGTTTTCTTTGAATGCTGGGGGTATTTTTATTTAATTGTCAAACGCGAAAAATAATGTCTGCTTAAACTTTGTTTTTAAATATGGATTATAAAAAATCTATTTCAGCTTCTGGAGCCTTCAACTTGAGTGCCAAAAACATGAATTTCGGCTTTTTAATGGCCACCAAAATGTAGATATCAAAAACCAGTTTTCATCAATTTTGGCTTTTTTATGGGCAATAAAATAGATCTTTTAATTATCCTATTAAATAAATTGTTCTAGTTAACTGCATGTACAGTTGCCTATTTTTTAATGTGAGTACTTTCATGTGTATGAACAGGTCACCAGCTGCATGCAGCACACAGAGCAAATCTAGAAAAGAAGAAAGATGACTAATCTTGCAAATTTGGGTGTTGCCGCGGCCATCAATGTCCTGAGCGTCATAGTCTTCCTGATGGCATTTGCGGTTTTGCGCTTCCAACCCATCAATGACAGGGTGTATTATCCGAAGTGGTACATCAAACGTGTTCGGCAGGCTCCCAAGAGAGGTGGAAGGTCCCTATCCAACATTGTAAATCTAGATTGGAGAGTGTACCTCCACTTCCTAAATTGGACTCGGGAGGCGCTTCGGATGCCAGAGCCGGAGCTCATTGAGCACGCAGGCTTGGATTCAGCCATTTTCTTGCGGATTTACATCCTTGGGTAAAAAGCTTCAAAACCGGTTGATAAATGGGGCATATGCGATGTTACGCATATTCATGATGTGCCTAAGTTCTTACATTCCTTGGTTACCTCAATATAATAGTGTGTGTGCATGCATGTATGTATGTATGTATGTCAGTGACTCTGTCTGTGTGTTTTTGTGTGTGTGTGTGTGTGCACGCATGTGCAGGGGCATCCATGTAACAAAAAGACTAGCATACTTGATGTACTTATTTTATTCTCAATCATGACTGCAGGCTCAAAATATTTGTACCATTGATGCTTATGGGTTTCATAGTCCTCGTGCCTGTCAACGCAACGGGCCAGAACCTAATAAGCAGGAATATTACTTATGTTGACATTGACAAGATGTCTATAAGCAATGTGCCCAATGGATCTCAAAGGTAAAGATCATCTGTTTGTGAGATACAACATGCACTATGTCATCTTGGCAATTGCCAGCCTGCCCACCCCATGTCTGGCACTCTTTTGTCCATCCATCAAGCTCCTTGGGATGGGCGTATGCTGGCATCCTGCAGCTTGGGCCCCTTTCTTTCAAATAACACACATACCCCTTCTACCTAATATTCTCAACTGAGGATCTTGCCCTGATATGTGTTTTTTTTTTCAACTGGCCTTAGGCCCAAGGTCCTCCCGTAGTTATTGTTTTTAACCGCCCGTATGTGCTTTTAATCCACCCATAGGCGATGCCGCCGACGAAGCACCTTGTGGGGTTTTTTGAACCCAAGACCTCTTGGTCCTACACAAAACCTTTACCACTTGAGCTATCACCTCATTGGCTGATATATGTTATGTTTGTGTTGCAATGCTGAGTGAAGATTATGGACGCATGTCACTATGGCATATGTGTTTGCTGCGTGGGTGTTTGGAGTGCTATACACAGAATACAAAGCAGTAATGTTGATGCGGCTAAACTTCCATGATGCGCAAGATCGACGGGTGGATCAGTTTACTGTATGTGGAGTCTTTTGAAGCCAAGCCCACATGTTTAAATAAGCTTTCAGCATTAGACATTATGCTGGGCTTTTTTGCATACAGGCTAAGTCTATCATTTTCTTTTGCAGGTGTTGGTTAAGAATATACCAGCAGACCCAGATGAAGCTGCCAGCCTCCATGTAGAGCATTTCTTTAGAGTGAACCACCCGGACTACTACTTAACACATCAGGTTTTTCCAAGCCTTCAACTATGATGTCTTAATGGAGTGGCCTATTTGTGACTGCATGCTTAACACATCTTGTCATGTTAGTGCTTGATACTATCATATGATTAATGTACTGAATTGCGCTTTAAGAAGGGTTTCTCATCATAACGATCGCCACTTTTATGGTTTAGATGGTACGCAATGCAAACAAACTTGCAAAGCTCGTAAAAAAGAAGGAGTCACTGCAGAATTGGTTGGACTACTACCAGATCAAACAATCTCGGAACCCAGAATGGCAACCGACTCTCAAGGTTCGAGATGGTTCCCCCTTTCATTACCTTGTGTTCCATTTAGAGCATATGGGTTTCGCAGCTCACAGTAAGAACCTGGGTTCAATGCCAGCCTTCACCTTCACCCACTGATTACACTTAAACTCTTCACATGGGTATTACATTGCAGAAAGGCTTTCTCGGATTATGGGGGGACAAAGTGAATGCGGTGGAATACTACAGAAATGAAGTGGAAAGGAAGACAAAAGAGGTAAAAGCCTATGCTTTAGTTTAATTTCTTTTTTCCCCCTTTTTTCTTTTCATCATAGAACTGATGGTTGCATCACATATAGATGTTAATGTCCATGTACTTTACATGATTAAGAGCAGTGCTCATCATAGCACTCATGGCCATGTGGTGCACAGATCACATTGGAGCGCAACCGTGTATTGGAAGATCCCAAAGCACTGCTCCCGGTTGCTTTTGTCTCTTTCAAAGGACGGTGGGGAGCTGCCGTTGCTGCTCAAACGCAGCAGACCAAAAATCCTACAGTCTGGTTGACGGACTGGGCACCCGAGCCCAGTGACATTTATTGGCCAAACCTCGCCATTCCTTTTGTGGAGCTCACGATTCGCCGACTGGTGATGACAATTGCGTTATTCTTTTTGGTGTTCTTCTTCATGATCCCGATCACTTTTGTCCAGTCCTTGGCCAATTTGGATGCTCTCTCTAAAACATTCCCTTTTTTGAAGCCGATACTGGGCTTGTGAGTACTCCCACTTCATCCCATATTTCGACTTGTGCCAAATAATCTTATATTAAGAGCTTCCTTTTTTCCTTGTGGGGTGGGGGGGTGTGTGCCAGGCGTTTCATTAATTCAATCATTCAAGGATACTTACCTGGACTGGCATTGAAGATATTTCTCCTACTCCTTCCATGGCTTCTAATGTTGATGTCTAAAATCGAGGGGTACACCTCCTTGTCATCCTTGGAAAGGAGATCTGCAGCCAAGTATTTCATTTTTTTGGTGATCACAGTGTTTTTTGGGAGCATATTCACCGGATCCGCATCCCAACAGCTCCAGCATATTATACACGAGTCTCCCACAAAGTACACAATCATGCTTTTGCAGTGTTAGCATGGGGCACTTTCTTGTTAGCTACATTACTTGCAAATTGGTGTCTATATTTGTTTGTCTTGCATACATGCCAAGTGCATTTCAGACTTTTTTACATAAGCTCTGGACTGAAAGTTGCATCCTTGCAAGGATGCATAAGAGGCTTGTTTGCCTCTAAATTTCATAACCAGTTTATTTAAGAATTGTTATTTCAGTCTTTTATTATTTCATGTTTTCTTACTTGAGATTATAAATTCGAACCCTCAGTCAAGGGCTGATTGAGGGCATTTATAATTTAGGAGATTTGGAAACTCTCATACAACTGTTGGTTATTAGATGCTTTCATGTGATGCACTTGTATGTGTTCTTTGGAAAATGTTTGATATGAATGCAAATAAAGGTTTACAGTGTATTTTAAGTCAATTGTATGTGTTCCAATTGCAGCATTCCGAACTTGATAGGTGAAGCTGTGGCCACAAAGGCCTTGTTCTTCATTACATACATCATGGTTGATGGATGGGCGGGCATTGCAGCAGAGATACTCCGCTTAAAGCCCTTAATTATTTACCACTTGAAGAACACATTTCTAGTCAAAACTGACAAAGACAGGGACAAGGCCATGGACCCTGGCAGCATTGGGTTCGATGAGTCGCTTCCACAGCTAGAGCTATATTTCTTGTTTGGCATTGTGTATGCTGTGATCACGCCCATCCTGCTCCCATTCATAATCATCTTCTTTGCGTTTGCATACATGGGGTACCGACATCAGGTACTTCAAATGGCTGCCCACCCGCCCATGTTGGTATATATACCTTTCAATTAAGCTTGAATGTCTTGAGTGCTAAAAAAGGTTGTGATTTGGTCTTGGTCCAGATTATCAATGTATATGATCAAGAATATGAGAGTGCAGGGGCCTTTTGGCCACACATCCATACCCGCATCATAGCATGTCTTGTCTTACAGCAAATCTCCTTAATGGGGTTATTGGCCACAAAGGAGGCAAAAAAATGCACACCTGTTCTACTTCTTTTACCTGTATTCACAATTGCCTTCCACCTGTATTGTAAGAGTCGGTTTGAGCCGGCTTTTCGCAAGTACCCATTGGAGGTCAGCATTTCTTCACCATGAACTTTGTGGTTTTTGATTCAAGTGATGGGAATGAAATCACATGTATGGATTTGATTGCAATGTTGCAGGAGGCCATGGCCAAGGACACACGGGAGCGAGCAATGGAGCCTAACTTCAATATTAAGAGCTACTTACAGGGTACATACATGCATCCAGTGTTTCAAATGGAGGACGATGAGGAGAGCAGGCTCAGTGGTGGTAAATTATGGACAGAGGAACCACCTTTGGTGCGAACCAAGCGTGTTTCACGAGGTAACACTCCAGCTGGGAGTGTGAACAGTGAGTCACCTATGTTTGAGTGAGAGACAAGAGCAAGAGACGAGAGCATATGATGACCATTTGAGTCCACTGCACGAGAGTGCCCTTTCATGTGGACTGGAGGGTTCTTTGGCACAGATTTTGGGTGCTCCAGTTCTGATTCATGAGGAGGAAGGGGCAAGCTTCTTGTTGGGTAGGCCTTCTGTATCACTATACATTGGTTTTAGTTGGAAAGAATCATTAATTAGGCAGGTAATATAAGTGGGGGTGAACTTTTATTTTTTTAAAAACAGGATTAAATCTAGGAGCTTAGCAATGTAATTCTTATCAGCTGCTCTGAAATAAAAAATATCAGATTTAAAGGAAATCTTTCATGGATTTTCCAAGTCTTGATAAAACCATTGGCTGGTCCTATAACCCAAATAACTAGTCTTTTAAGAAGTTGTAATTTGCATTGAGATAGATGCTGTAGCCTGCCTATCATCATTGGCTGGTCCTATAACTTCAATAACTAAATTTTAAGTAGTAGTAATTTGCACGGAGATGATTCTGTAGTTAAGCTAAGCTCTGCTTGAAAAACATATTGATTCATGGAGTGTGGCTAAATTTTGTTCCTTGGCCACACCTTACCTAAATGATTGTTGCATAGTTTGTGGAGGCCTTACCTTGAATCAAGTTGACTAATGAATTATTCTTGTCAATAAATCATCCTACCGTTCATTCTTAATCAGAACTAAAGTTAGGTCAACCGTTGGATGTGCTTGGGAGAAAATTAACCAATAGATTAAGAAAAAGCTAGCATATTTTTAAGAGAAAATTTTAGAGCTAGGATGTGCATTGAGAAAACAACCAATTTGGTTACAATATAAGGGTGCCTTGATTAATTCAATCAGCACAAAATTTGCATTGGGCAATCCTAAACTAACCTTGGATTCCTTTTGTATCCTATCATAAAATTCAATAAAGGGCCCTTCTTTTTCATCTACTAATATGTCAACTCGTAAAATTCAATAATGGGCCCTTCTTGCTTGGCTCATGTGTGATGTATCACATGTGTTGTGTAATGTTGGCATGCATGAGTAAATTCGATGAAGGGCCCTTCCTCTTTGGGTCATTATCATGTGTGTTGTAAAGTTAAAACTAGGTGTGATTGTTCTATGAGGACACTTATTAACATGATGCGAGCCCTTACAATGGAAGCATTGCATCGGTGGCTTGCATGCCATATTGTTGAGGTTTCTCCCTCTTCATTGTTGCAGTATGGCCTCGAATAGAGAGGCGTACTCTATGGCTAGAGGTTTCTCTGGATATCCATACGAGAATCATATTTCACATATAACTCATAGCTCTCTTGTTCTAGACTCTTTGAGTCTATTGGCAATGTTCTAGACTCGTAGCTCTCTTGTTATAAACGCTTCCGCTGGTAATATCATCGAGTACTGTTATACTGGTGCGTTAATGGTTAGGGTAATAACACCAAAGGTGAGTGAGTATGGCATCGTTGGCATGGTCTATACATTTGATATGTAGGTCTTGGAGCTTGTGCTTATTGAGGAGTGAATGATGGGGTTGGCAAGGCCAATGCTTGCCTTAACGTGGGAAGCATCTATCATGGTGACAAACAAAGTCCACCGTGCTAGGTTTCCTTGGAACCAATTGAGATGTGTTAAGGTTCTTGTGGCATTGGCAATGAGCACAAAATTGTTGCTGTGTAGGCCTTAGCATTGGACACTCTATACTAGTATGACTTCAGTAGCAAATTGCACATTAAAACATCTCCCTTCGTGGGAATATGTGGGTGTCCTTCTTGAGGTGTTGGTGGTTGGGGCTAGCCTTGAGGCTGCCCTTGGGGATGTCTCTCCCTACCATTGCAGCTCCAATTTCATGCAAATTGCCAAAAACCAGGGCTTTGCCTTACCAATTACCAATAGATGAGTAGAATTTTCTAATTAAAACACTTCAAAATCAAAATCAAACATAACAAATAAACACCTCCAATGCGTCCTCACTATGTTGTCATAATGAAATGCTCCTTGCCAAAGGGGTGAGCTCTCTATGCCTTGATGGAGGCAACAAGAGATCCATCTTCACAATGGTTCTGCCTCACAAAAGGTGGGGAAAGAAGAAAAAGCTAATCCAAGAAGAAAATCTACAATCTAACCTATATAGCATGCATCCATCGAGCAAGCAAGATTTAATAGCATGCAAGTAAGCAAGAAGAAGGAAGAAGGAGAGCAAGTGAGCAAGAAGAAGGAAGAAGGAGAGCTTGCAAAAACTATTGCAAGGGAATGATTGTGTGTTTCTTATTATTCATAAAAATTGACTTATATACAAGTGACTAGTTTTCACATTAGGGTGGCCAAACTTAAAAATGGTCCGGCCTCTACTACCAGTCTTTAAGCAACTATGTATACTAAGACCTTATACTTTTTCCTATTCAACGTTAAGCGCATGGTAAGTCTTCTTTATATATTTTGGAATTGTATTATAAAAGTTAAAAGTGCCCATTTTCATGGGGAGAAAAACCACCTTTAATTTTCATGACTTTACTATAGATGTTTGGGTTTCAATGATTGGTAATTTTCCAATTTTAATCCAAGTCTTGTAAGACACGATGCTATGAGTCACACCTACGCCAAGAAGTGTAGGAACTTCAGTGATGATTGTGTCACCATATGTTAGATGTCTATCATTATTTCTAGTGACTCTACTACCAAGTCATCACTCTCAAGGTCTTACACTAAGGCCATTTTAATGGCAAGAGTGTTGTTGCAAAGTTTTTCTTCCCTAACCTTAGCCTGGTGTTGAGCCTTCCTTTTGAGATCAAGCTCTTTCTTCTTTTCTTTTATGGATCTAGAATAACATGTCTTCGGTCAAAGGACCATAATAATGCTTCAACTTGCTTTCTTTCTTCTTTCATTTTTGGATCTAGAATAACATGTCTTCAGCCAAAGACCATCAACTTGCTTCCATTTTAATATCCATCCATCTCCACACTGTCCAAGCTCTTGATTCTCATGTATCCTTGAGGCATAATTTTAGTGACCCTAAAGGGTCGAGGTCCTGTGTATTTTAACTTGCATTAAACATTTTGCATGCTGTACAAAAGATGCTTATCTCCTTTGTTGATTTTCTTATCCTTTAGATTGTTATAAATTATTGCTTACATCTCAACGTTTTAACAATCTTTCCATGTACAGCTCTAAGTCTTGTCTTATCCATCTTTTTAAGGGCCACTAGTCTTTCAAATATAGCGTTTCATGTTAGCCATTCTTGAACAGCAAACTAAGTCGATGACTCTGGTAATAAAATACTCCATTAACATATAAACACTTCTAGCCCAAAGGGGGCTAAATTAAAAGGAGTGTTGTTTGTGGTAAACCTTCCATTTAATAAGCCCATAGTGCGACCATGAGAGCGTCATTAGATATTCCTTGGCATCACTGCCTCTACTCCCCCATAAGTCACTTTAAAAGGTGTTCGCCCTATGGCTAGCTTAAATAACGTTCGATATGCTGGTCACTTCATCCAACTTCCATTATTTTAGTCATTATGGAGTATAAAATTTTGTTGGTACTTGTTGCCGCTTGTTGGCCACCATTGGCGTCGTGCGGGTAGTATGGTGAAGATTTTTGGTGCACCACTAAGAAACCTGTCGGAAGGTATTCAACTACTTCATTCGCTGACCAACTCTAGTGGGCATCCGAATCTTGAAATCACATGCTCATATAAAAATTTAGTTACTGTATAAGCATTAGAATATTGTGTAGCCTGAGTGTCTGCCCCCCATGTAGTGAAATAATCAATGATGATTGGCGAGATAATGACATAATGACTTGTTACATTAATGGGGCCAACAAAATCTATTCCCCACTTTTCAAATGGTTGTTGCATGATTACAAGGGTTAGAGGCATTCTGTCCTTCTCTTGGAAGTTCTGCACCTCTTCACATTGAAGCACAAATTCCATAGAATCTCCAAACATGGTCCACCATAAACCGGCTTGTAGGATCTTGTGAGCTATCACTTTGTTGGGTCAAATATCCCCTTGTAATTCCACACTGTGCTTCCTCTAGAATAGAGAGAAACATGTCTTCCCTTACACAACATCTCAAGACATGATCTTTTTCTAGTTTATAGTGTCCGGGGACTATCGACTTAATGAGTCTTTGCATCATATCCTTGTTTAAGGCCTTATCAGTTGAGAATTCATAAGCGAGGTACTCAAAAATTTATCCGCTCCATTTGGGCACAAAATCAAGTTTGAACAAGCTGCATCTCGAAATTCATCATCATTAGCTCCTATGGCATGCTCTCTATTCCGGATCCTTGACATATGGTATGCCAAAACATGTTTCACCTTTCTAACTGTGATAGTAAAATTGAATTCCATTAATAAGAGCAACCATCTTGTGATAGTAAAATTGAATTCCATCAATAAGAGAAACCATCTTGTGATTCCCCCAGTTGTGCATGGTTTGTTGACAAGGTGTAACAAGGCTTGGTGATATACAAATAACATAAATTTATTGGCAAGGCAAGTAATGCATGTACTTCTTAACCGCATAAACCATTACCCAATCCTGCCTATTCCATAGTGGTATAGTTCATTCATGCCTCGTTTAATTGTTTACATGGTAAAGCACACCAAGTAGTCCAATTTAAATTCACCCGGTTGTGCCAACACACAGACATTGATATGGACACGAAAGATCAAGTCCTAATCAGGTGGTCTCAAAAAAGGCACACTTGCCAATGCCTTTTTGAATTCATCGTATGCCTTTTTCAATTCATTGTATGTCTTTTTCAATCCATCATATGCCTATTTTGACACTCATCTGTCCATTCAAAGATTATGAGTAATCTATATAGTGGGCGTGCTATCTTAGTAAAAATATGATAAATCTATGATAATAACCTCTGTGACCAATGAGTCGTTGCACTCCTTTGTATATTGGCGGTGTGGCAGGT
>NC_141084.1:24605674-24698174 GCF_041138505.1 Cibotium barometz
CCAGGAGGTTTGTTGGTGGTGTTCCACAAAGCCAGAGGGGATGGCAGTCCTGTGAGCCAGATAGGTTCTCAGGCAACGTCCCAAGGGAGGTTTATCCTCCAAGGGTGATGCGAGAGTGCCAGACTCATTTCTCAAAAATGAAGACCAAGACGGTGTTCAGGGTCAGGGCAGGAATGGATGGTGGACTAGATGGAACAGATGCATAGATCTTATTGTGAGTCAGAGTGGTTTTGGAGAACGGGCCGAGCTTTTAGAGAAAAGGGTTGCCAAGGGATGGATGGATGTCAGAGGGACTTCCGGAAAAGATTTGGGATGATGAAAGTCATCCAAGAATAGGTTGGAATCCTGTCATCAAGTTTAGCAGAGGGGGATGTCATGTGCATCAAAGATGCCATGGACATTCTCAGGTGCTGGTCCAGAAAAGGCAGCCAGATAAAGAGAATGAACCAGATAGAGTTAGAATTTGAGCACAAGAGGACAAGTTTGGACTCAGAGCAAGAGGGCTTCTTTGACAGTGCATTAGAAGCAAGGATAGCTGGTCGGCTGAACCAAAGGACAAGGCAGTAGCCGCTGATGCATATCCATACTTGAACTAATCTTAGTCACATGCTTACGGTTTTGGTTTAGTGTCAAGGTACTCGAACTTTGTGAATACATTTTATTAAGGTGGTTTTTATATATTTTTAAATTAAAAAATCTAAATACATAAGGATTAGGCACTAGCCCATGGAGAACAAGGATTAGTCACTAATCCAATCATAATTTCATTTAGTTAATGTCATGAATGCATGGAGGTGAAGTGAGGAATAATTTGAAAGATTAAGTCAGTTTAGGATACACCTGAGCAAGTCAAAATGTCCGATCCATATCGAGGTTGTGTGTGTTGTAAAAATGGACTTCTTGTATCGAGATGGAATTCTTTAGACTGCAACTCGATAACCTGTAAAATACCTTTATCTAGCAAGCTCATCGTCAGATAACCATAGTTCATAAACAAGCACTGATTCAACATCACTAGGTAGATCTTTCTCCCTACTTGGGCCTTCTAAGTTGGGCCTTCTAAGATATAGCCTGATGTTGGATGAGTAGGCAATGATCTCAATTCATTATGGCTATGGTGTGGGTAAAAGTATCTCATGAAGTGATGGGGTAAGTGAATGAGAACTCTCTTGCCTCCATCGCTTGTCTTCTTCCTCAAGAGGTGTTCTTACTTAATTAGGTCCATTGACCATGTAAAGAACACTTAGGTCATCATGCCTTTGCGGCATTACTCCTACCATGGTGTGGGTAAAAGTATCTCATGAAGTGATGGGGTAAGTGCACAAGAACTCTCTTGCCTCCATCACTTGTCTTCTTCCTCAAGCGGTTTTCTTACTTTATTTGGTCCATTGACCTCGTAAAGAACACTTAGGTCATCATGATTTTTGTGACATTACTCCTAACATGGATTAGAGTAATGTTGTCCCATAGCATCAAAAATAGGTTCTACACTACCAGCAAACATGGGACGATATAAATAGCATATGTCGCTCACATGCATGGCTTGGAGCGATGGGATAAAATTGCAATAAAAATAATTCAACAAATGCATGTTCACAACAAGTCTCCCCTAAACATGCATAAAAGTAATGAGAGTGGGTCTGGAAATGTGGTAGGCTAGTCATTCCCTGATAATACCATTCATGACAATCTGGGTCCAACATGGGTGTGTGTGTCATGCCAACTGTAATCCATTGCCTGATACCTAAAACATGAACAATCGATCTTATAGAAAAAGTCATTACATTGAGATTGTTCATTCTCTTTTTCTATTTTTTGTTATTATGCTCCTCTCTATTTCCTATAAATATGTATAAATGTACAATTCCCTTTGCATATGGATGTGAAGAATTATCAGGGAGTGGAGATGTTCTGGGGGGTAAAGATTTAGGCTTTATGTAAATGCCCCCCTTCCTAGTCTGTAGGTCCTCCTTGGAGTTCATGGAGGCTTATGTAAGCTTTCTGTAGCCATCCTCTCTAGCTTTTATCCACTTGGGATTCTTGCTTTGGTGTGCATCTAAATGTTGATGATATCGAGAAATCGAGTTTCTGGAGAGCTGTTGATGTTGAAGCAAGAACTTGTTGAGTAGCAAACCTTTCCTCGGGTATTGGGCTCTCTTGAAGTACTTTTGAAAATGAAGCCTAGTCAGGAATTAAAGATCTCGTAGAGGCCTTATGGGAACTGGAGGCCTTGTCGTCAAAGTCTTCTTTTGTTAAGGGGCCGCCATCTTTTGAACAACTTTTGGAATCCAAATCTTCTAGGATGTTGATAATGAAGGTTCATCATTTTTTTTGCCTTGTTTGCTCTGGTATTAGGGTTGGCAGAGATTGATGATTGGCTGGCAGATGTGTCTATGGATGATGAGGCTATAGACATTTACGTCCTCTTTGGCACTCAAATCTATGTGTTACCCTTGTAGTATCCCTGAGCTTGAAGGAGATGGATTGGGATCCATCGAGAGATAACCTATGCTTTGGTGTTTTGTTTGTTTTGTGGTGCCTTTTGGATTTTTTGACAGTGTGTTGGCAAGTTAAGGCTAGTGGTGGTGGCGAAGCTTTAGATACCCAATTGAAGGTAGGTTGTAGCCTTTTTGTGGTGGTGGGTTCCTTGTCAAGGTAGACATGGAAGCAAGGATTGCAGATGAAGTAATATGATGTTGGAGAGTGGGTGTTGATGTGGAGGATGAAATATCAAAGTGTGTTGGGGTCAAGGCTTCCTCCTTATGGCTTTTAAAGGCTTTTGGCATTGAAACACTCTTTGTGGCCCAATCAATACCATATCAAAGTGTGTTGAGGTCAAGGCTTCCTCCTTATGGCTTTTAAAGGCTTTTGGCATTGAAACACTCTTTGTGGCCCAATCAATACCATATTGAGCCACCATCATCCATGCTTGTCTAAGAACAGCATGCTCCTTTAATGTACCTGTTAGGCATGATCGAAAAGCTACCAACCAAGTGCCCATTATTACCATAGATGATAGTTTTAAGTAATCCAAGCACTTTGGTATTCTTGGTACCTATGTCGTTTACTTTCATGTTAGACATTTCAAGTTGAGGTTTACCCAATTGATTCCATCATGCAAACAAAAGAGAGTAGATTATGACTAGCACCCATATCAAGCGGCTAGGCACACTTAATGGCATTGTAGAAAACTTTACCATAGGGGCTAGGCAAGGCATTGTAGAAAACTTTACCATAGGGGCTAGGCAAATCAATGGGTTTCCTAAGAGGTGGAATGTACTTTTCCTTATCATTATGTGCAACTTCTCCAATATATGCTTCTATACATGTCCAACGTTCGCTTCTCGACTTTGTTAACGTTTTATCTGTCTTGCTCGTGCCTCCTCTTGGGCTTGGATAATGTAGCGTATTACTTGGTGGCTTGTTTGTCATGAGAGGCATGCAAGGTTTCTTCAGTGAGAGGAGGGGACCATATTATTTCCTGAGTTTACTACCATTAAGGAACCCATGACCACTAAGGGTCTCAACACGTATAGTACCTTATGGTGTAATTTTGTAAACCCTAAATGGCACTTTCCATGTGTACTTGAGCTTTTTCTTCTCACGCGATGGACCCCACACATAAGTACAAGATCTCCTTATTTGATCTCCTTGTCTTTAATGTTCTGGTTAAACCACCTCTTCTAGCGGTCTTTTTCAGTTAGCATGTTTTGCACAAGTTATCTTTCTTCCTCAAGTTGTTCTAGAACAAACAATCGTTCAACCCTCAAGCTTCTCAGTTACAGCCACTCTTAAGCTTGGGATCATGAACTCCCAAGGCATGATTGCCTAAGTCCATACACCATCCTAAAGGGTGTGCAACTAATCACAACTTTATATGATGTGCGATAGCCCCATAAAGCTATTGTTAGTGTGTCGAGCCTCAATAGTCTTTGTCAATATAGAAATAAGAACCTTGTTGATGCTCTCCATTTGGCCATTTCTAGTGGATAATATGGTGTTGACTTGTGGTGTGTAATCATGAATGTGCTAGTGAGATACTTGATAATGTCATTAATGATGAAATGTTTACCTTGATCACTCACTAGCTCAAATGGACATCCAAAGCGTGTAATGATGTTCTCATAAAGAAACTTAGTAGTTTCCATGGCATCCACTTTTCTTGAAGCTCTTGCTTTGGCCCATTTTGTTACATACTCTATGGCAACAATGATGAAGCATACTTGTGTGCCACATGCAGTAAGACTAATAGGGCCTTGTCTAGTTGCCAACTTGCAAAACTAATAGGATAGTCTAATTTGTGTTTCCCTAACTGTGCTGCTAGAACACATCCAATTACAAAATTGGAGGTATCAATGTGCACATGCAAGATGACATCCCAGTTAGGTGCTCGCAAAATTGGAGCACTTGCCAAGTCTTGCTTCAGCATGTTATAAGCTTGTTGACACCCCTTAGTCCATACAAATACAACCAATGACCTATACAAAGAGCAAGCTATCTCTGCATAGAATAGATTAAACTAACGGTAGTAGCCAACATGGCCCATGAATCTCTAGACTCCCTCGTAGTTTATTGGTGGGGGTAATTCCAAGATGGCCTTGATTTTGCTCTCATGAATAGAAATCCCATTTTTGGACACTATATGCCCAAGAATAACTTCATGCTTCACCCAAAATTGGCATTTATAAAGTTTTAAGGATATGTGATATAATTGACACCTTTCAAACACCCTTTTTAGGCATGCTAGGTGCTCTTTCCAAAATGAATGAATGTGCAAATCATCCGAGAAAGCTTCAAGAATCTTCATTAAGAAGTCCTGAAAAGTAGTATTTATAAGTCTTTGGAATGTGGCTGGTGCATTGGTTAGACCAAATGGCATAGCTATGCAAGCATACATACCATGATCAATGAAAAAATCTATTTTGGCTTGGTCCTTAGGTACAATCAAAATTTTATTATAGCCTGAATATCCATCTAAAAAGCTATAAGCCAACCCCAGAATAAAATTGGATCTTAAGAATAAGAGATGTCCTCTACCGTGCGAGATGAGGACGTCTCACACTTCATGTTTAAGACCATGGATGAATCTATCAAAGCAGTTGATTATTCAAATAGCGTTCATGCAAAAGGCAACCAGAGTTTAAATTCTTGAGAGCCGGCTAATGAAATCTCGAACTGATTTCTCTTCTTCTCTCTTGGCCTTGTGTAGCTGTGAAGCTACACCCCATAAGACTCCTTCATGTACAAATTGCTTCAAGAACAATCTCCTAAGAGCAGTGTTCAAGTGTTCCTCGACCTTAAGAGTTCTATACCAATCCCCAACCTTACCGTCTAACGTTGGACTAAAGGAATTGGTCTTGGAAACCTCATTTTGTTCTCCTAGCACCTCACACACTTGATCAAATACCTCCAAATGTCTCCTACAATCACCATCTCCAATGAATTTATGAATTAGCTTGGCTATCTTATAAATTCACAAATTGCTTCAAGAACAATGTCCTAAGAGCAGTGAAGTTCAAGTGTTCCTCGACCTTAAGAGCTCTATACCAATCCCCAGCCTTAGCATCTAACGTTAGACTAAAGGAATTGGTCTTGGAAACCTCATTTTGTTCTCCTAGCACCTCATACACTTGATCAAATACCTCCAAATGTCTCCTACAATCACCATCTCCAGTGAATTTATGAGTTAGCTTGGCTATCTGGGTAGCCTTTCCATGGCTATGTTGACCGCCACCATCTCTCACAAAACAAGTACTATGCTCTCCGCTATTCCTAGGGCCTATGCAAAAGAAACTAGGTCTATGGGCAAAGCTGGTGCGCTGGCATAACATGAGCAATGATAGGAGTAGGTGTAGGTGCAACACATGGCACTACATGAGGATGCATTGGTCTAAATCTAGGTGAGGGTGGATGTGCAACATAAGGCATGTGTCCTACTAGCGCCCCAATATAGGTGCTTTAGTCATGTGGGCATTAAGTGCAGTCGGTCTTGCAAAGTAGGAGTTGGTATCTCTAGGGAAAGGATGTGTCATGGGTGCACTACTAGAGTGAGATGTGACCCCTCTTGGAATGGCAATAATAGATATGCCATGCAACATAGGGGGTCCTATGTGTAAAGTGGTGGTGGCTACTATGGTAATTATGGGCATGTGGCTCAAAGGTAATAATGATGTGTCATAGGTGTAGTCATAGGTGTGGCTCAAAGGTAATAATGATGTGTCATAGGTGTAGTCATAGGTGCCATAGTTGGTGGTGTGGTGCTTACCACTGGATGAGGTAGTGTACTAGCAGTGTCCTGGGTAGGGATAGCTATAGGATCTAAGAATATGAGACTCATGCTAGTATGCTCTTGAGTCCCTGTATGGTCTTGTGTAGGACATAAGCTATGGGCAGGTCCATGGTATAGCCAAGTGATACTACAAAAGTAGGATCCGTTGGGATCACAGGAGGTGTTACCATTTTGCTCATTGTGGGCATTCTCGCTTTGGATGTCTTGACTTGCACTACTAGGTCTTTGGATCCTTTCATGCTCAATGATCCTATGTATGCAATCGTAGATGCCCTGCAATCATTCCTCCTCTACTGTGGCCCCAGATATTGACTGGACAATCCCTTCCCAACTAACACCATAAGCTTGGTCTATATCGAAATCCACAAGAGTCTTTGTTGATGCATCATAATCCCAATCATCTATGAGAAGACATTGATCCAAGATTTGTAAGCCTAGCTCTTTACTTGAGATAGACGTAATGTTATTGCCTATGTCGAGATTGTTAAGCACTACTTCTACAGTCCTAGCATACTGAGCTATTTGGGTTGCTAATCGTTGTGCCAATTGTAAAGTCACTTCTTCCTTTGCTCTAGCATCCTAGATTAATGCCTGTACTGCCCTAGACTTCTTCTAATGTTCTACCATCAAACATAAGCATTTGTGTGGGGGGTGGATTGATAGTCACAATTGTATAACAAGTGCAACAAGAGATGTATGGAGAGGGATATCAACATGGATGCTCCTTGCCTACAACAAGGTTACAATGAGGGTTGCCCTGGAGTTTACCTCAACTCCTCCATAATTAGGTTGATATTAACCATGGACTACTTTGAAGATAGTAGCCAAAACTGAACCTTTGAGATAGCTAGCCATACAACTAAATAAACCACTATCTAACCTTACAGGTGCAAGCTATCTCTCTCTAGAGCTGGAGATCATTCCATTGAGTCAAAGTCAGATGAAGTATCACCAGAGGTGATCCTAGGTCCTTGTACTATGCTAAACTGCATTCCAATCGAAGGTCCAGAGCCTAGTGGAGGGCTAGTATGTACTTGCTCCTATGGATGCGCTTTTTGTTAATCAGCCCCTAAAATGCGTGTCATCCTAGGATGTTTTAAGCTCAGAGAAGTGTCTTGGTTGATGTTGAGAAGTTTTGTAATTTTTTTATTTTTTATTTTTAAAAATCTTTTTGATTTGTTTGGAGTTGCACCCAAGTTGTCCGAAAACTCATTTTAGGCGTTTCTAAACCTATCTAGCACAAGAAATAGTGCTAACTTTCCAACACGTGAACACTAGACACTGGCTCCTATAGTTAAGGGGGCTCAACTATGAAAAAATGATAATTTTTTGGGTCACGTACAACCTGCATCAAAACGATCGCAATATTCTAAAACGAGTAAACAACATGATTGTGCGTGCACTTTATAAATAAATTCCTCTTGCGGTATGGTCCCTTCACTTTTTCTTTCAATTTGTTTTTGTTTTAATTTCCTTTTTTGCTAGCATGCACCACTTCACCCACCGCCACTGCAGATTTGTAGTTGTCTTCTTTAATAGAATTATTGCCAATCATAATTAGCGCTAATCGCTTCTACATGTAGGTTTCTGTACTCATGAGATGATTAATCTCACTAGTTTTGTGTTTGTTTACCCCAAATTAACCACACAATATATCAAATTAGGGGTTTTCAAGGGTACTAAACCTGTTTATGCAACCAGTTTCACCAAATTTGAATTAATTGAAACCTAATTTATTAATGTTTTTTTACAAAATTAAAAAAAAGCATAACATTGGATAACATAAAGCTTAAAAAGCATTCAAGTGAAATTTTACACGCACTTAAAGAATTAATACAAATAAAGATACATTGATGTACAAAATCAAGTTTCATTGCTTGATGTCAAACCACAGTGATAAATTGATCCAAATTGCATGATATCAATACTTATACGATAAATGTTTATACCAAAAAGTTATTACATATGCTAGCGAACTATACATGCCTAAAAGGGGTGCAAAAAAGATCTATACAATTCCAAAATGATCTTTACAATTCTAAAACTATGCCAACTAAAGTGGGTGTCCACTCTACAAGCTAGCCTCAACGGGGAGTCTCTGCAAATACAATGCAATACCCACGAATTAGCATATATAAACTTACCAAAATCTCAAATTGGTATATAGTACAATATACTTACAAAAACCACAGCTGTCTAATCTACATTTTCACTGTCGTGCTCAATGCTTTCAAGCAAGGCATAAGTGCCATACTTGAATGCATAACGCTCCTCCAACTCGGTAGCCTCTCCTACATACATGAAAACAAAACATAATAAAAATATACAACTATACACTCGTTGACATACAAATGAGAGGCTATAGAAAGCATGGATACTTACAAAATACTCATAAAATGAGTCCCATCCACCGCTCCTGAGGTGTGAGCTCCCCATGCTCTCTAGTCGCTTTGCTGTGTTGAAAATACAAGTGAATAGGGTGTGTGTGGGAACAAGCTCTTGGATAGAGGCTGTAAAAGAGAAGATGTAATTGTGAAAGAACTTGTGAAAAGGTTAGAAGAATCTACTGGGAGAGAATAATGGGTAGCATGAGGGAATTTAGGAGTGTGGAGATATTCTGGGAGATATTCAGGGAAAAGAGAAGAGGTGGAGAGAATCACGCAAAAGGTGGAGATATTCTGGGAGTGAATCATGGAGAAATCAATGGGATTTGATGCTTGATGTAAACTCTATAAATTGAGGCATAGCCCTAATGAGAATTTGCTGGTTTTTGAGTATCCATGCCTACATTAATCTATTTGCTAATTATTCACTAATTACGTCTTAATCATTTCTTAATCACTTTGTTAATTATGTTGATTCTAGTGTTTGATCCACCATAGCTCATCATTATGCTCAAATTTCAACATGGTATCAGAGCCATGCCTAGAATCAATTAGGTTTATGAGCCCATTAGTTAATTAATTAGGATTAGTAGATAATTAGCAAAAAAATCAATTTTTAGTGAGTTTTTCACCTTCCCCTTCACCCCCAGCCAGTGGAGGATCTCTAGCACCTGGCACACTCACAATTAGGGCACAAGCTTCTAGCATATCATAGCTTACATCTTTGGCTACAAGCCCATCAAAAAAACGTAGCAAACCGCTGGCGCTTTCAGGAGAAATCGACGATTTGGCCAGCACTGATTTTTCTGAGTAAATTGCAGATCTCCACTTCATCAGATCAAATCTTTCTAATTCCTCTTAGCCCAAGGGGTAATCAAGCATGCTCTACAAGCTGGTGAAGATAGAATTCAATTTCATCAAGTCTACATTGAGATCAAAGCTCTTCATCAAATCTGCAGGTGACTTTGGTAAAACAGAGATTAAGCTTTCATTATTTGGTCAAATCTTGTGTTTCTTGGCTTAATCCTCTACTAGACTCATTGCTATTGATGCCTTTGAAAGCATTTGAGCTCATTTGAAGTGGAAGGCACCAGATCTGGACTCCTCGCATACTCTGTTTTCTGCACACAAAACAGAGCATTAATTTGCTAATCAGTGATTAATCAGTGCTAATCACTATATTTTGGTGCAATTGAGGGTTTAAATTAACCATTAGGTATCTGATACAGATCCCTATAACTTCAGATTTCAAATCGGAGTTGGTTTGATACTCCAACCATCCCGTACAAATTGGTTACCCTTAATTTAATGTAATTTCTGGTGATTTTATGCTGATAAAATTGTTGTAATCATCTATTAAACACCAGATTGAGTTGTAAAAGGGTAGACACTGCCCTTGAATCTTGAATTTGGATCAAGAGGTAAGACCCCCTTCACATCACCATGAGATCAGCACAGGAAATAGCCAAATTTAATGGGAAACAGTTTTATACATGGCAGACAAAAACCATGTATTTGCTGATGAGGAAAATCTGTGGGGATTAGTTGAAGAGAGAGATGAATGCCCAGAGAGAGGTGAAAATGAGTGGAAGAGTAGGAATGAAAAAGCATTGGGACTTATTGCACTCAGTTTAAATGATGAAATCATTCATCATATCACAGGGATACAGTGGGCAAAAGATGCATGGGATGAACTCAATAAATTATTTGGTACACAAGCAAAAAATTCCAAGATAAATCTATTAATGCAATTCTACAAATTGGACATGAAGAAAAGTGAACCTTTAATCACACACTTGAACAAATATAAAAGCATTAAGCAACAGCTGGCAGCTATTGGCAAAAAGGTAGAAGATGATGAAGCATTAACTGTACTTTTGAAGAGTGTGGACAAAGGAGATTATGAAAACATTGTAGCAACACTAAAGAATGTACCTGAACTGAAGATACACGAGATAGAAGCAGCTCTACTAGAGCAAGAGAGCAGAGGCAAAGAGAAGAAAGGGCTCGACTCAACAGCAGGAGAGGAAAAAGCATTCTTCACTCGAGGAGGATTCTCTCGAGGACGAGGAAGAGGAAGAGGCAGAGTAGGAGGGAGGACCTTCACTTGCCACAAATGTGGAAAGCCAGGACACATGGCGAGAGACTGCTACAGCAAACCCAGTGAAGAAGGAACGACATCGGCAAACTTCATGGAGGCTCCAAGGGAAGTGGAGTCGGATCATCTTTTCTGAGAGAGAGAGAGAGAGAGAGACCCCACAACCCAATGTAACCTGCCCCAATAAAGTAAAACCACCTCTGAGCCACCGATGATGTAGGCCACGTGGTAGATGTATATGTGAGCACTTTAGTCAAGGTCGCGGGCACTTATAGTAGCCTTGGACACATTGAGAGAGAGAGTGTCAAGGACTATGGAGTTTAGGGACTTGAGGCACTGGTCGCGGGCTATCAAGTAAGCGGAAAACTTGATACAGGGTCCAGGTGTGCTAGGATTATTCACTTGAGGGGAGGTGTTGAAAATACAAGTGAATAGGGTGTGTGTGGGAACAAGCTCTTGGATAGAGGCTGTAAAAGAGGAGATGTAATTGTGAAAGAACTTGTGAAAAGGTTAGAAGAATCTACTGGGAGAGAATAATGGGTAGCATGAGGGAATTTAGGAGTGTGGAGATATTCTGGGAGATATTCAGGGAAAAGAGAAGAGGTGGAGAGAATCAGGCAAAAGGTGGAGATATTCTGGGAGTGAATCATGGAGAAATCAATGGGATTTGATGCTTGATGTAAACTCTATAAATTGAGGCATAGCCCTAATGAGAATTTGCTAGTTTTTGAGTATCCATGCCTACATTAATCTATTTGCTAATTATTCACTAATTACATCTTAATCATTTCTTAATCACTTTGTTAATTATGTTGATTCTAGTGTTTGATCCACCATAGCTCATCATTATGCTCAAATTTCAACATGCTGCTGCTTCCTCTCTAGTCGTTTTGCTGCTGCTTCCTCTTGCTTTACGAGTATCATCAAGGGTTTTTAGCATGCTTCCTCATGTCCTCATCCCATCTCTCTTGGTCAATGAACCAAGGCTTTTCTCCCCCTGTTTTCACCGCTTGGGTGACATCTTACCTCCTATGTTTCATACAATCTCTCTCATGAGATCGTAGATCCAGTTATTAGGTACTTCCTCGCTACCTGGGGTGGGCTTGAACTCGTTCTTGAGTTGATTACAAATTCTCATTTTCTTCTCTGATGGAAGGTGGAGGAATTTGGTCAGAGTTTCATGGGCAAATACTATTTTACAAAGCTCCCTCTCACATGACTCCGCATCTCCTAACCAACATCATCAAGAATGACCTTCCCTTCCCACACTATGTAAAGATGTTGATCTGCATTAGGGAGAGGGCTACTATCAAAATATCAACTAGATTAACGCGATGAGATGGGGTTGTTAGCCACACTCTGTATGGGTGGATGCTCTCATGGAGGGGAAATTGCATCCGTGGCACTACCACCATAACAAATACCACCACCCCTACGACGCGTATTGCAATTGCGATTGGAGGAATGGCACTACCACCATAACAAATACCACCACCCCTACGATGCGTATTGCAATTGCGATTGGAGGAATGGCCCAAGAGGGTGGGGGGTTTAACTAGGGGATGGTATGGGTGTGGGTGTGACCATGGTCGTGGTTGACGATGGGCCTGCACCCGGCTCACCATGGGTAAAATAGGCTCTAGCCTTGGCTTCTTGCTCGGGGGTGGCTTGTGTAATGAAGGTAAAAAATTGGTCAGGGGTCATGACACATGGAGTAGGTGGCATAGTTGGTTGGGGGGCAATGCCGAGTGTGATTTCCGGGCTATATGTATGGTTCTCCATTTGCATATGTGCATGGATATGCAAGTTATGAGCAGGAGCATATGAACGTATGATATGTCACAAATATTTTTTTTTAAAGAATAAGACCAGAGAGCTTACCTCTGAGATTAGTTTTGTCAGAGTTCCTACATCACAAAAACATAAAACCCACACTAATCAGCTACATTTTAAAAGAATAAAATCAAATTAATATGGAGAGATTAGGGAGAGAAAAAAGGGCTTACTGAGAGATTAGGGATAGATAGGAGAGATATGCAACTTGCAAAAAAAAACCCCAACAAAAGATTAGAACACTATGCAAGTGTAAGAAAACATGAAAGCAAGAAAGATGGTGGTGTAGGAGAGTGTAGAGATGCAGTGTAAGATTCCTCCCCCAACCCCCTTTTTGATGTCTAGTATCTTCCCCCGTAATCAATCCCTCTTCAGAAATATAAAGACCTTGTTTCTAACTGTTTTAACCTAGAGAGAGAAAATATTCTAGAGAGAGAATATTCAGATTATGAATATTTTTGGATAGAAAAATAACTCATCTTATTAAAATAAGTTCCCCTGAAACAGAAATTCAAAAAGAAATTTCCAATGTGCAATTGGAATTAATTAGAAATAGGTATAAAGAACCTTAGTCTAAGGGCCTAGATTTTCAGAAATCTTTAGACTATGGTCCAATTAAGGTTTCTATGGGCCAATAGCATCAATCCATGTGTAGGGAGGAGATAAATCCAAATTGTAAAAGAAGATACCCAAAAATGAGTAAATGCTCACATAAGATGAAGAGTTGAAAATGTACAAGGTTTATTAGTAAATAAACTCATATGTAAGGAAGAGGAGTTCTTTAAAGGAGGTGCATATTTCACATAAGATGGAGAGTTGAAAATGTACAAGGTTTATTAGTAAATAAACTCATATGTAAGGAAGAGGAGTTCTTTAAAGGAGGTGCATATTTCACATAAGATGAAGAGTTGAAAATGTACAAGGTTTATTAGTAAATAAACACATATGTAAGGAAGGGGAGTTCTTTAAAGGAGGTGCATATTTCACATAAGATGAAGAGTTGAAAATGTACAAGGCTTATTAGTAAAAAAACTATGACACATATGTAAGGAAGAGGAGTTCTTTAAAGGAGGTGCATATTTCACATAAGATGAAGAGTTGAAAATGTACAAGGTTTATTAGTAAAAAACTATGAGCAATACAATTTTGACACATATGTAAGGAAGGGGAATTCTTTAAAGGAGGTGCATATTTCACATGCTTGAATGAGTTTTAAACTCATAAAAATTGAGATATTTTATCTCTCCTCTCTCCTCATTCAAGTCTAGTTCCAAAAAGTTAGCTTAACTGACCTTAAAATGGTCAAAAAGTGACCAAACCGACTTGGAAAATTCTAGAATCAGTTTGTTTGGTTAGGAGCTCAAATTTTCCTATAAATAGAAGCCTTCCCTTGTTGAAAAAAAAACATTGTCTCTTATGCTTTGTTACTCTACTACAAAATATATAGTCTCTTATGCTTGTTACTCTACTCCACCTAAGCCAAAATATATAGTCTCTTATGCTTGTTACTCTACTCCACCTAAGCCAAATTAGATAGTCTCTTATGCTTGTTACTCTACTCCACCTAAGCCAAAATATATAGTCTCTTATGCTTGTTACTCTACTCCACCTAAGCCAAATTAGATAGTCTCTTATGCTTGTTACTCTACTCCACCTAAGCCAAATTAGATAGTCTCTTATGCTTGTTACTCTACTCCACCTAAGCCAAAATATATAGTCTCTTATGCTTGTTACTCTACTCCACCTAAGCCAAATTAGATAGTCTCTTATGCTTGTTACTCTACTCCACCTAAGCCAAAATATATAGTCTCTTATGCTTGTTACTCTACTCCACCTAAGCCAAATTAGATAGTCTCTTATGCTTGTTACTCTACTCCACCTAAGCCAAATTAGATAGTCTCTTATGCTTTGTTACTCTACTCCACCTAAGCCAAAATATATAGTCTCTTATGCTTTGTTACTCTACTCCACCTAAGCTAAAATATATAGTGTCTTATGCCTTGTTACTCTACTCTACCTAAGCCAAGAACTGTGAATTCTTTAATAATTCACTAGTTTTTGATACCTCTCTCTTTCTTCAATCTCCATTGGTGGCTCCATCAACATACTAAACCAATTGATTGGTTGGGGGCCTCTACCGTGAATAAAGAATCAAGCAAATCATAAGGTAAGTATATTGAATTTCGATCTTTTCTATGACTTCTCAATGATTCTCTCTTCTCAACCCCTCTCAAGCTTGAGAAGTTTAATTGGTATGGTTTTTTTTAAATGCTAATGAAGTTAATTGGTGAATAGTAGTGAAGATTTACATAATTTAATAAATGCTATAGAAGTTAATTTCCACTTATATTTAAATTCTAATGGTTTTTATAATTTCTCTCTCTCACTCAAGAAATGGTCATACTCATGACCCATTCTCAATCCAAATGAATCTTTTCATAAAGCTTTTCCTTAATCCAAGATTAAGCTATTCTTGAGGCCAAATTAATGGCTTTTTGCTATGCTTTTAGTTTATGCACATTGATGATTCAATCCATTATGGAATGATGACCCAATTAGAGACCATTCTAATTGTTTTCTTAATGATCCAATTAGAGACCATTATGGATTGATGATCCAATTAGAGACCATTCTAATTGTTTTCTTAATGATCCAATTAGAGACCATTATGGATTGATGATCCAATTAGAGACCATTCTAATTGTTTTCTTAATGATCCAATTAGAGACCATTATGGATTGATGATCCAATTAGAGACCATTCTAATTGTTTTCTTAATGATCCAATTAGAGACCATTATGGATTGATGATCCAATTAGAGACCATTCTAATTATTTCTTTAATAAAGAGCTTTATCCCTTAGAAAAAAAATTGAGATTTATCAGTCATAGTAGCGGAGCTATGGCAAAATTTTTATAGAAATTACGCATAAAATAAATTCATTCAAAGCATAAAAAGAGGACTTTCTACCATATTCTAGGATCTATCATCCTAGATTAATTAAAAGAATTTTATCATGCATGGAGATGTG
Source organism: Cibotium barometz (assembly GCF_041138505.1). Taxonomy (NCBI): domain Eukaryota; kingdom Viridiplantae; phylum Streptophyta; class Polypodiopsida; order Cyatheales; family Cibotiaceae; genus Cibotium; species Cibotium barometz. The sequence continues at coordinate 24,621,310 of NC_141084.1, forward strand.
GATGTTTGCATGTAGATGTAGATGTATAGATGTAGATGTGAATGGAGATGTGGATGTATGCATGTAGATGTAGATGTATAGATGTGGATGTGGATGTATACATGTAGATGTAGATGTATAGATACGGATGTGGATGTGGAGGTGGATGTATACATGTAGATGTAGATGTATAGATGTAGATGTGGATGTGGAGGTAGATGGATGCATGTAGATGTAGATGTATAGATGTAGATGGGAATGGAGATATGGATGTATGCATGTAGATGTAGATGTATAGATGTAGATGTGGATGTGGAGGTGGATGGATGCATGTAGATGTAGATGTATAGATGTAGATGTGAATGGAGATGTGGATGTATACATGTAGATGTAGATGTATGGAGGTGAATGTGAACGTGGATGTGGATGTATGCATAGAGATGTAGATGTATGCATGTAGATGTGAATGTACGCATATAGATGTGGATGTATGGATGTGAATATACGATATGCGATGTGAGGGAATCTGAAGTGATGAGATAGAAATGATGTGATGGGATGAGTATGCATATAAATGGAATATGGAATAAGTAATGTAGATTGATAAAGGATAATGTGGAAAAATGAAAGTTAAAATAGAAATTGTGTTGTAAACTGTTGTAAAATACTGTTTGTAAATGCTGTTTGTAAATGATTGTTTTATGTCAAGAATGCTGGGGGGAGCATTTTGACCGTCTTGTGATTAAAGTCGTGATGGTAAAGTTGCAACTGCTGACGGGGAGTCAATGAAGGACGTCTCGCGTAGCAAGTCGGCCGAGGTCTTGACCAGCCTCGGTGCGATTAAAATGGTGAGCTTCCGGTACGGTGGATGAGGGGCCAAGGAAGCGGCCTATGCGTGAAGCGCTAGGTTACCTGCGAAGGATCCTAGAGGGTGCTGACCATACGGTGCTCGGGCTCTGGGTTGCCTAGGATACCCACGCGTGCGTCGAGGAAGATATTGGAACAGAGTTGGAGTTGTTTTCTGAAATCGAGCATGGATCTGGTTGATTGACCTTGCTGGTCTTCAATGGATGAGTCCATGGCTCCTTATATGGATCTGTTGGTTGATCTTGCTGATCTTCAACGAGAGTCCATCTTGTTAAGTGATTATATTGCCAAGTATTATGGGCTAGGAACTATCGAAACGGCTCCTGAGCGTTCTAGTTACCAATGATGCCATAGATACTCTGATGAAGGAATGATGGGAAATTAAGAATCAATTGGATAAATTGGAAGATGGTGATCAATGATACTATGGTTTTATTAAAGGATTGTTTTAAACTGGTTGAATCTGGTTGAAAAAAAGGCAATTTCATATTGGGTGTGTGAGTGGTGTGACTAGTTTTATTTTGCATGAACATCCGGCTAGGGGGCCTTGGAACTCTTTTCCTTGGTACCCGGGACAAAACCTAACCAAATTTTTAATTGGATCCCATCACTACAGTGGTTGGGCGGTTGGCTAACCCATGGGATTGGATGGGGTTAGGCTGGACTGATGGATCCGTAAACCGAGACTCAAACTTTTGTTTTTACGATAGAAAAAAAAAATCCCGGACAGTAACTGTTCTATGGATAGGAATCAACGGTTGTGCCTCTTGAATGGGGAAAAAAGCGTTGATCCCAATGATCCAAGTGCAAGTTTCTTCCTTGAACTGACTAAGTATCTTATAGATGTAATCGGATCATCTCGATCAGAAATGATCTTGACTACGTTAGAGTAAAAAGTTATCCTGGTGGAATCGCCCGTGCTTTCCGGTAAAGGAAGTTTTTCCGGGTTCGGTTTTGGAACAACCGACGGATTAGTCTCTTATCCGGATATCCGTGGGCAAGGCCCCGAGTGTGGGACCCCTGTCCCACGCGAGAAGCGCTACTTTCGCTGCCAGTACCCCGAATCCGTTGCTCGGTGGGAACAGGGATCTTACATGCAGGAGAGAGAGAGAGAGAGAGAGAGAGAGAGAGAGAGAGAGAGAGAGAGAGAGAGAGAGAGAGAGAGAGAGAGAGAGGACAACCAAAAGGTCACATGGAGGGGGGGTTGAAGATATGCAACTTGCAAAAAATAGAGATTAGAACACTACGAATCTATAAGAAATCATGAAAGGAACCAAGATGGTAGTGTAGGAGAGTGTAAGGATGTAGTCCTGAGAGAGAGAGAGAGAGAGAGAGAGAGAGAGAGAGAGAGAGAGAGAGAGAGAGAGAGCACATGCAAAAGGGGGGGGAGTGGGAGATGAACTTACCGGCACACAAAAGGAGACGATCTAAAATGAGAAAAATAGAGTCCACATTTTGACTCTCTAATTTTTTCTAGTGTCGGAATATAAGTCAATATGTAGGTCGGTAAAATAGTCAGAACTTGTGTCAAAAACTAATATTTTTGATATTATTTGCGACATCTTTTCCGACGAATATAACAATAGTATTTTTTAAGATGAAAGATATTATATAGCAAAAATGTATACAACCTTTGAAATTCCCTGCTCCGACACCTTTCCCGTTAGAATTTAAACTTTGGCTGACTAGACTATGGCCTAATATATAAAGGGCCATTCCTCCCCTCCCAAAAAACACCAATTTACAATTATGGATGGTGTGAACACTACAAACACATCGGAATGCCCGAACATAGAGGAGAAATGCTTGTGCCCTTGCAATTGGTGCAAGTACCAAATCTCTCAACGACAAAGAATTCGCAACGACTATGTTAAAAAAATGGTATATTTCCAATTGAGCATCTAAATGCATTACTTGGTGTTGTGAATGTGTTCTTAAAATGAGCAACAGATCAATTGCTTAGACCTTCAACCCAAGCAAAGTACTAGACCGATAATAACGACACAAGCAAGTACTAATCAGCCTCATGTTGAAGAAGAAACTATGGTGGACTCTCTGACGTATTTGGAGCAAGACATGGATGACATGATAGATGCCCTACATGACATAGGGGATATTAAGCGAGAAATAACACAGGAGATGGGTGGTGTCCATCGCTGTATGGAGCAAGCCTCAAGAGAAGAGCAAGAGTTGCGTAGGCTGGCTCATATGCCATGGTGCACGTATATCTATTTTACGTACATGCCTCGCAATCCTAAACTTACAATCAATATTTGGATTGTTTGATGCTAGCGTATCACAACTTTTTGCGTAAGTACTTATCAATCCTTTCCATTTTTAATCTCTTTGTTTTACCTTTTTTAAATCATCATTGAGAAATCAAATATTGCCAGAAGGCAACAAGATGCCTGCGGACCGTACGCGTGCAAAATCCATATTACAATCCATTGGTATGGACTACAATCCATTGGTATGGACTACAATTCTTACCATGCTTGTCCAAATGATTGTGTTCTCTATCGACATGAGCATGCAGGTATTACACAATGTCCACAGTGTGGAGAATCCAGATATAGGAAAGATGTCCAGGGAGAAAGGGTTCCTGCAAAAGTACTCAGGCACTTCCCTGTCATTCCACGCATTCAGACCATGTTCAAGTGTAAATCCATGGCGTCTATGATGTCTTGGCATTGAACCACTAGATCCGTGGTGGACGATGTTATGCATGTGCCCATTGATTGCCCTACATGGAGACACATTGAAAGAGAAGTGGCTAGACTTTAATGAGGAACCTCATAATATTCACCTTGGGCTAACTATGGATGGTGTGAACCCGTTTGGTCTTAAAAGTTCAAAATGGAGCACATGGCCAGTTTGTCTTGTGAACTACAATCTTCCACCGTGGTTAGCAATAAAGAAGGGACATCTTTTTCTCTTATTAATAGTCCTTGGGAAGTACAAGGTAGCCAACATGGATGTGTACTTAGCCTCATTAATAGAGAAGCTACAAAGTTTGTGGGGAAGGAATTGATGTTCATGACATGTCTAAGAGGTTTGGACAAAGGGAGTTCTCATTACGAGGAATACTAATGTGGACTATGCATGATTGGCCAGGCTACGGAGAGAATGCAGTGGTAAGCTATTTTGTTATTATGTGTAACAGCTGTTGATATATATGTGAATGGTTGTGTAATATTATTTGTTTTAATACAGGACTATCAATCTCTAGATACAATGCATGCCCTTTGTGTGGACCTAGACTAGATTCTCGTCATTCAAGAGGCTTGAGAAAGATGGTGTATGAGGGTCACAAGAAGTATCTACCAGAGGACCATGAGCTACGTGAGGGTTATTTGGGTCGGCCTCCTCCTACACTAAAGGCAAGTGATTGGAAGAGAGCATGGGAGGACAACGAAGGGTCTCCATGCCCTGGAATGAAGCGGCTGTCCATATTTTACTGACTACCATATTGGGAAGGTCTTCTAATTAACCATTTGCTTGACCCTATGCATATTTTTAAAAACATAGCCGTAGTGATTTGGAAGACTATTAATGGGGTCATAGAGAGCAAGGAACAAAGGAAGGATTTACAAATAAGTGATCATTATGCGACACTTATGGCCACGAACTAGAAGTGATGGTAAGTTGCTACTGCCTAAAGCTCCTTGGGTATTGACAAAAGAAGATAAAGCTCAAGTTAAGAAGTGCATTTTGGAGTTTCCTACTTTGACCTGGATGTATGCACTGCCTTCACATCTCATCACATTCATCCACATCCATCCATTCATTCACATTCACATCTATCCACATCCATCCATTCATTCATATGCACATCTATACACATTAATCCATTCATTCACATTCACATCTATCCACATCCATCCATTCATTCACATGCATATCTATCACGTCACATCCTTTCACATATCATCACATCTCATCACATTCACATCCACATCTATTTACATCACATCACATCTCATCACATTCACATCCACATCCAATTCATCACATCACATCTCATCACATTGACATCCACATCCATTTACATCACATCACATCCCATCCACATCTCATCACATCCACATCCACATCCACATCCATTTACATCACATCACATCACATCACATCACATCTTATCCACATCTCATCACATTCACATCCACATCCAATTACATCACATCACATCCAAGCATTATCATTTGTACAAGATATTATACACTACCATTGAAGCCCAAACAAGATCTTTGGTAAGACCTTCTCATGTCGAGAGGTTGACAGGGGAAGGGTTTCATACCTGAGCCACCCAAATGAAGTATCTCCTCATGCATAAGAAGCTATGGAAGATAGTTAAGGAAAACGTGCCTGCTATCCCAAATGATGAATGGATAGAAAAGGACAAACAAGCACTATCACTTATTAGGCTACACTTGGGCACTAATCTTATCCACCACATTGACTCCAAAGATCATGCCAAGGATGCATGGGATGAATTGAATGTAGTATTTGGAGCCAAAGCAAAGAACCAAGAAATCCATCTTAAAATTAAGTTCCATGGGTTACAAATGAGCTTCAGTGAGTCACTAGCATAATTCATAAGTAAAATGAAAAACATCATGACCCAGCTTCATGGCATAGATGCTAGAATAGGAAGAAAAGATGCATTAGCTATACTCCTAAAAATTATGCCTAAGGAATATAATACACTTTATGACCACTTGAAAAATTTGCCAAATCCAACCTTTGAAGAATGCATCTCTTCCCTACTTAAAAAGGAGAAGGAGATGAAGCAAGGAAGCACAACCATCGAGCAAGGAAGCACAACCATCGAGCAAGCACTCTTCAACAAAAGCACTATGAAGTATCACCATTGTGGGAGGAAAGGACACTTTTAAAGTGAATGTGGATTGAAGGACAAGCCGAAGTGCAACAACTACAAGAAGATTTTCCACAAACAAGAAGAGTGCAAATTCAACACAAACAACAAGGCATCTACATCGACCAACAAGTCAACAAGATAAAGCAACAAAGGGACATCTCTTCTAGATCAACAAGGAGAAAAAAAAACGTCAGCATGTTAGCCCATTTTGTTATAATAGAAGGTCACCAGATGATTATACCTAATCTCTTTCTGTATCACACCTGACCACCTAGTAATAGTTTAGCACTAGGGAGGTGAAGACATATGTTGTTCTACCACACTCAACCACCCAGTAGCATGTTGCACTGAGGGGGGGTGATGGATCTGTGTAACTTGCATCCAACCACTTTAAAGTAGCCTATAAATCATGGCACCAAGGGGGGGTGTTGAGAAATGTGGTGCCATGAGCAAAAAGTTGGGGCAAGGCATGAGTGGAGGACCAGGAATCAGGAGCATTCAGCCACATCACACTTGGGCATTATCCCACATGAGCACATATGCAAAAGTTGTACCTCCCTCATATAAAAGGGGTCTTTTTCAAGGAATGTGAACAAGCTTCTCTTAAGCCTCTCTATGAGTATGTCTTAATCTTGTAACCTAATTGAGCTTAAGTCAAGCTTATAGTTAGATTAGGGTTTTCATTATGTGTGTAATTAGGTTTCACCCACACCATAGGATTAGGACACACTAATCACCTATATTAGGGTTTGTATTTGCACACTTCCATAGCTACATTCTTGGTGCCCATGCTTATCACAACAGCTTATCTTCCCTATCATTGCCTTTATCATCTTCTTTGTCTCCCTCTTTGGAGATGTCTGACTCTTCCGGTCCTTTGTCTTTGTCTAAACGGTCCTTTGACTCTTCTCTTTCTTTGTCTTTGTCCAAATGTTCTAGTCCTTTGTCTTTGTTTGACTTCTCCCTACTCTTCTTGTGGGAATGTTTGAGGATACATCATGTGCTCCATTTTGAAGAAACATGCATTTTCCTCTATCTGCAATTGAAGTTGCATGTGGACATGAAGATATAGTAATAAAAATTTGATAGGTGCATGTGTTGGGTATGCCATATCTATTAACTTTTTGTAAGTTTTTGCGGTGAGTTTCTTTCTAGCCATTTTAAATTTGCTTCACAAATGGCCATATCCATTCAGCACACTTGTCGTGTACTCTTTGGATATCAGCGTAATGCATTCTCTTCTGCGAAGTTGAGAGGTCCCTTTTCAAATGGTAATCCCCATGCAATGAAGTTTGTGACCATGGGGTGTATCTGAGCTTAATATAACTTTGTAAAATTCTACAATTATAATCTTCAAAAGGCCTAAGGGTCGAGATTTTTTGAAAATTTTAGATTAAGGTTCTAAGGGGCCAATCAGATTAATCCAAATGTAGGAAGGAGATAAATTGAAAAAATAAAGAAAAACCCCCCCAAAAATGAGCAAATGTTCACATAAGATAAAGAGTGGACTAAGGACCAATGGAAATACTAAAAAATGAAATTTTGACACCTCAGAGTGGGGATTCCCCATGATGAAGGAGGCGCCTATTTCACATGTGTGGTGGAGTTTTAAACTCTCAAATAATGAGATTTTTCATCTCTTCTCTCTCGTAATTCAAGTCCAGTTCCAAAAAGTAAGCTAAACTGACCCAAAAATGGTCAAAAATTGACCAAACTGATCTAAAAAATTCTAGAATCAGTTTGCTTGGTTAGAGGCTCACTTTTTCCTATAAATAGAAGCCTTCCCCTTTGTAGAATCCTAATAGTGTTTTATGCACTACTACTCTACTCCTCCCTAGAGCCAAAAACATTGAATTCTTTGATAATTCACTTGTTTTTGACTATTTCCTCTACAAAGAATTGGTGGCCACTCTTGATCCAAGCAAGAGTAGAACCCTCAATCCCTCAAGCCAAAGAAAAGCTCAAAAAACTCCATGTAAGTTAGAAATTCTACTTTTTTTTAAATTCTATTCTATGGTTTTTTGATTTCTTGCTTCTTTTTAATTGAAATTGGATGTTTTGCCTTGATGGAAAGGCTCCCCCCTTCTCTTCATTGTGAATTCAGCCCTTCTTTTAGAATGTAAAAATTGAAAAATGGTCAGCCATACAAAGGAGATTATGGCAAAATTTTCTTAAATTTTGTGGAAATAAGTTTTATCTTTATGTTATTCAAAAAGAGTAATCCCCTCCGTTTGTGTATTCTAAAAGTGTTATTTTCATTCTATGCATAAAAAGATGCATTTTGGAAATATTTTTATTGTAAAAGCGTTATTTTTACTAGATTTAAATTCTATGCATAGAAAGATGCATATTGGAAATATTTTTATTATAAAAGTGTTATTTTTATTAGATTTAAATTCTATGCATAGAAAGATGCATTTTGAAAATATTTTGATTGTAAAAGCGTTATTTTCATCAGATTTAAATTCTATGCATAGAAAGATGCATTGTGGAAATATTTTTATTGTAAAAGCGTTATTTTCATCAGATTTAAATTCTATGCATAGAAAGATGCATTGTGGAAATATTTTTATTATAAAAGTGTTATTTTCATTAGATTTAAATTCTATGCATAGAAAGATGCATTGTGGAAATATTTTTATTGTAAAAGTGTTATTTTCATTAGATTTAAATTCTATGCATAGAAAGATGCATTGTGGAAATATTTTTATTGTAAAAGTGTTATTTTAATTAGATTTAAATTCTATGCATAGAAAGATGCATATTGGAAATATTTTTATTATAAAAGTGTTATTTTCATTAGATTTAAATTCTATGCATAGAAAGATGCATATGGGAAACATTTTTATTATCAAAGTGTTATTTTCATTAGATTTAAATTTTATGCATAAAATGATGCATAAAAGATTTTTTATTATTATTAAAGTGTTACTTTCATCAAAATTGATTTTTATGCATAAAAGAATTTTTTTAATTATAAAAGTGTTACTTTCATCAAATTTGATTTTTATGTATAAAATGATGCATAAAAGAATTTTTTATTATAAAAGGGTTACTTTCATCAAAATTAATTTTTATGCATAAAATGATGCATGAAAGAATTTTTTTAATTATAAAAGTGTTCCTTTTATCAAAATTGATTTTTATGCGTAAAAGAATTTTCGTATTATAAAAGTGTTACTTTCATCAAAATTGATTTTTATGCATAAAATGATGCATAAAAGATTTTTTTATTATAAAAGTGTTACTTTCATCAAAATTAATTTTATTCATAAATTGATGCATAAATGATTTTTATATCAAAATTAAGGTTCTCTTTAATTCTATGTTTAATTTCCATGAATAATTGATAAATGAATAAGTAAATACTCTATGAGAGAAAAATTCTATCGTTTCATATTCACTCAGACGGTAACGAGAAAACTATCGAAGTCAGAATTTTAGATAAATGATTAATTTATCTAAAATTAATTTAACGAGAAAACTATCGAAGTCAGAATTTTAGATCAATGATTAATTTATTCTTCATAAGAATTCGTGATTAGTTTAGAAATTAGTTAAGCAAATATTCAATGAATGAAATTCAAAAAATAGTAATTAAAATATCACCCCCTTTTGAGAAAGATAGTTCAGGAAGAACCTTACCAGACTCAAATCTTGAATCAGGCTATGACCAAGACCAAACTCCTTTGTCAGTTTCAAGGAAAGACGATGTGACCAGTTCAAGAAAAATACACTCAAATCACCCACTGAATCTGAAACTAAGTTGAGACCCTTTGGTTTTGATCTTCACTCACCATGAGACAGATCGTATTCAGTTCAATCTAGATGGTAAATATAATTGACTGTCAGTTCAGAGTCATACCTTTGGGAGTTTTCGACGGAATCCTTGGAATGGATTGGGTCCACAAAAATCAAGCTGACATTCACTATCATAATGGAACCATTTCCTTCCGTGATCTTCACGAAAACAAAGTTCAAGGAACCGGAATTTCAGGATCCCCAAGTCTGGAATTAGTAAAAGCTTCTAAGTTACTAAAAGGACTTAAAAAGAAGCAGCTCATTTACATTGTCAAGATGAATTCGGTAGACACAAAGTTAAAGGCTAAAGAACCAGAATGGTTAAGTGAATATGATGATTTATTCCCAGCAGAGCTAACTGAGATGCCTCCGATTCGGAAAGTAGATCATATGATAGAATTGACCCTCGGAGCTCAGCCAATAGCCCAGCGCACGTAAAAAAATGCCAATTCTTGAAGCCATCGAACTCAAGGAATAGCTTAGATAGCTGTTAGAACAAGGGTTTGTAAGACCTAGTGTTTCACCTTGGGGAGCGCCAGTTCTCTTTCAGAAAAAGAAGGATGGAACGTAAGACTCTGTGTGGATTACAAAGGTCTCAACCAGCTGAAGAATAAGTATCCTATCCCTAGAATTGATGAGCTTCTGGACAGGCTAAGTGGAGCCAAGATCTTCACAAAGATAGATCTCAAATCAGGATATTATCAGATCAGGATTAATGAGCAAGATATCCCGAAGACAACCATCAATACTCGGTATAGGCATTATGAATTCATTGTCATGCCGTTTGGATTGACAAATACCCTAGCTACATTCAAACGCCTAATGCAGGACATTCTCAGAGAATACTTGGATGATTTTGTTCTTGTTTTCTTTGATGATATTCTGATTTACTCAAAGAATACAGCTGACCATGAAGCTCATGTCCGAAAAGTTCTTAAGATTCTAAGGAAGCACCAACTCTTTGCAAAAAAGAGCAAATGCACTTTCTCTACCAACCATGTTGAATACTTGGGCTTTCTGGTATCCAAAGATGGAATTTCTCCAAATTTCGCAAAAGTCCAAGCAGTCATAGATTGGCCTGAACCAAAGACAGTGAAAGAAGTCAGGGGATTCTTGGGATTGATTGGTTGGTATAGAATTTTTATACCAAAGTATCATAGCTTCCCCCTTGACTAATCTTCTCAAGAAGAATACCCCGTTTCAATGGTCTGCCAGGTGTAGACGATGTGACCAGTTTATTAATCTACACTCAAATCACCCACCGAATCTAAAACTAAGTTGAGACCTTTGATTTTGATCGATGGATCAAGATTACAGAATTCAAGAAATCCTGCATGGGAATCCAGACCTGTGATCTAAAAGTATTGGGATACAGATTTAAAAAATACCCATTGTATTCAAAAGAAATTCAAAACTGAAAACTTGCATAGAAACTCTGTTTTCTTAAAGGACCGTCTTATGCCAGAATGCTAGAGGGAGCATTTGGTATATGTGTTTTTCTAAGGGAAGTTCGGTTGCAATAGCTGGCGGGGAGTGTTCAAAGGATGGCTCACGACACGAGAAAAACCTGCCCAGGTCTTGACCAGCCTGGGTATGGTGTAAAATGGTGTGCTTCCGATACGATGGGCGAGGGCCGATGAAGCGGTCCTTGAGTGAAGTGCCAGGACACCTAAGGAGGATCTTGGAGGGTTCTGACCAGGCGATGCACGGGCTCACGGTGCTTAGGACACCCATGCATATGTCGTGGAAGATATATATATGTAAGATGACGAGAAAAGTATCGTAATATGTTACTGGATCTCGTTGCTGACCTACTGGTCTCAATGGAGAGTCGAGAGTGATACTGTTTTGTGAGAAACAAGGATTGAATGGAAATTTTGAGTTACGACATCTGTAACCAGTAATTGTTTGTCAATGGATTGTTTTATAAATTAAAGTTTAAAGAGGAGTGTGTGAGTATCTGTATTCTAAAGCAAAAGATAAGAAAGGCTTTCAATTATGGGTGGGTGAGTACTTGTCTGGTTCTACTATTCCAGTGGTTGGGCGGTGGGCGGGATAGCTAGAATCAATAGAGTTTTAATAATAAAATTGATCAATAGGAATATGCTTAGAACTCAAATAGTTAAATAATAACCTGAAGACTTCTCAAATGAATAGATAAACGGCTGTGCCTGATTAAATTGAGGAAAAAGCGTTGATTCCTTCAAGTTAAGTCTGTAATAGTTTCCCTTCTATCTGGTTTATATCAGATGAAGGTTAGTTTAGTATCTTGACCTCGTTAAAAAATTCGTTAAGAAATTCAAAATGGTGGAATCGTCACCATTTTTCGGGCATGGAAAATTTTCCCAGTTTCGGTTTTCGGAATGACTTCCAACTTAGTCTTGTGCCTAGACATTCAAGGGCGAGGCCCCAAGTGGGAAACCCTACCCCGTGCAAGAGGAAACTACTTCCGTTGCTACCATCCGGGAATCCGGTGCGTGGAGGGGGCAGTGGGATCTCATAGTTGGTATCAGAGCGCTGTTGTAAATCTACGTGACAGCATCAAAAATTGCTTAAAATTTTTAAAGTAAATCTGGGAAATAATGTTTTCGCTTGTTAATATTATGTTAAAAAATTAAAAACTCATAAATTGAATTTAAATTTATAGATGGATACCCCGAATCTATCTGGCGTTCCTGAACTCTCCTAGAGTCAGGATATGATAGCCTTTGCATTTGAGCACCTCATCAACTCTGCTACGACCCAAGTGAGCAGAGTGAGACTCGCGCGTCATTTTGAGAGTCTTTACTTTCCTGATCCTCTTGAGCGATGTCGATATATGTGGTTCTGTGGAGGATGATGTATTAATGTTAGTACCAGCGTCAGAGGCTCAGGCAAAATATTTCCTTAGCCATGATTCTGATAAGGCTAGGACTTGTTCAGCATGTACAACTCTTTGATCATTCACCCAAGAACTTCAGAACTTCATGCCGAGTTTTTAGGCTTCTTAGCCGCTTTATCCCTAGAGATAGAATTACAGCACCCTCTTTCTGTAATGAATCGTGTGTACCATGGCATGTCTCCTTTGCAATTTTTCTTCTTTATGCGTATATGATAGAGACAGTGATTTTGGGGAGCCGTGATGCTCTATGTATATATCGAAAACTTTTGATAATAAATGATGTTTTGCAAAAAAATTCCAAATTGTTTTCATGATTGTGAATATGGTTAATCTTGTTTCATGATGTATGATGAAATAATTATCTGTTTAAAGAATAAATTGTAAAAAATAAATAATCATAAATCTGTTGTCAAAGTTAAAATGACAAAAATCTCGTTTTGTCAGAGTCATGAGGCGCGTGGCCCGTGCAAGGCAACCGGATCCTCTAACTGACGATGAAGAGTTAGATCCGGATGTTCGAAAAGCCCTGCACAGATCCCAACTTGGTCCCTTCAAGGGTGAAGGGGAGCAGTTAGGTAAAGTAGTGGAAAAGTGGATTGAAGCAATAGAGGAATACTTTGATATAACTGGCTACAATGAGAGAAGCAAGATGGCTCTCGCCAGGTTAAAGATTGTGGAAACGGCCAAGGTCACTTGGAGGAATCACTGCAAGACTAACTGTCTCAACCAGAATACCCAGACCTGGACCAATCTTAAAGCTTACCTCAGAAAGAGGTTTTATCCTCCGGGCTTCCTTGAAACTAAGATGAATGAGTTCTTGGAACTAAAGCAGGATAGTCAGACAATTGAAGAGTACCATCAAGCTTTTGCCCTTCTCCTCAAATATTCCCCTCAGTTGGATGAAGAGCAGCTGATGGGGCCAAGTTCATTCGAGGAATGAATGAGCCATTGGACACCTTAGTAAAGAATGCCAAACCTATCTCAATGGCCAAAGCAGTAAGAATGGAAAAGGACTTTGCTAAAGCCTTTATTGTTAAGGTCCCGCAAAAGCCTACACCCTCTAATTTTAAAAGATTCCAAACCCCGAGAAGTACTTCAAACTTTTCTCCCCCAGAGAGGCAGCAAGGCCCAAATCAGAATCAGGATACTGGAAGATTCAAAAGTGAAGGAAGACTTTGTCAGGAGCCCCAACTCTTTCAAGGATTTAGAGGGATGAGCTCAGAAGCGAGAACCGGTATTTTGGATGTCAGGGTTTTGGTCACCAGCTGAAAGACTTCCCGACTCCTGCCATGTCAAGGGGACAGGGAAGTCAAGGACCAAGAGTGCAAAGACCAACCCCTCTATTAGTCAAATCAAGGTCCATCTCGCCCAAATCAGGGAAATCCCAGGAGAACTCCAGCAGCTCAGCCGTCTGCCTCTGTCCAGAGTAGCCTCAGAACTCCTTCCCAGAACTCGGGCAGCCAAAGAGAAAAGTTTCGCCTCTCAGACTGCAGGCAGCCAGAGCAGTCACAATTGCAGAAGTAGTGGAAGAGGAAAGAGGACAGATTTATGCTGCAATTGAAAACCAAGGGACAAATCGCCAATTCTCTGTCATTCATACTCCAGCGCTGAGTATCAAGGTAAGCCTTTTAAGCTTTTGATTGATTCAGGCAGTACTCATTCTTTCATTTTCCCTGAATGCTTGCGTAAGCTAGTCTTAGATCAAAAATCAAGGAAACCTATGCAAGTTGAATTGGCAAGTGGGAAGACTCTTTTCACTCACCTTGAGACAGATCGTATTCAGTTCAATCTAGATGGGAATTTAACTGACTGCCAATTCAAAGTTATACCTTTGTTTTTGACGGGATCCTTGGAATGGATTGGCTCCACAAAAATCAAGCTGACATTCACTGTCATAATGGAACCATTTCCTTTCGTAACCTTCATGGAAACAAGGTTCAAGGAACCGGAATTTCAGGATCCCCAAGTCTGCAGTTAGTAAAGGCTTCTAAATTACTAAAAGGACTTAGAAAGAAGCAGTGCATTTATCTTGTCAAAATAAATCCGGTAGACTCAAAGTTAAAAGCTAAAGAACCTGAGTGATTATGATGATTTATTCCCAATAGAGCTAACAGATATGCCTCCAATTCGGGAAGTAGATCATATGATAGAATTGACCCCCGAAGCTCAGCCAGTAGCCTTGCACACGTACAAAATGTCAGTTCTTGAAGCCATCAAACTCAAGGAATAGCTTAGACAGCTATTGGAACAAGGGTTTGTAAGACCCAGTGTTTCACCTTGGGGTGCACCAGTTCTCTTTCAGAAAAATAAAGATGGAACACTAAGACTCTGTGTGGACTACAGAGGTCTCAATCAGCGACAGTTAAGAATAAGTATCCTATCCCTAGAATAAGTATCCTATCCCTAGAATTGATGAGCTTCTGGAAAGGCTAAGTGGAGCCAAGATCTTCACAAAGATAGATCTCAAATCAGGATATTATCAGATCAAGATTAATGAGCAAGATATCCCGAAGACAACCATCAATACTCGGTATAGGCATTATGAATTCATTGTCATGCCGTTTGGATTGACAAATGCCCTAGCTACATTCAAACGCCTAATGCAAGACATTCTCAGAGAATACTTGGATGATTTTGTTCTTGTTTTCTTTGATGATATTCTGATTTACTCAAAGAATGCAGCTGACCATGAAGCTCATGTCCGAAAAGTTCTTAAGATTCTAAGGAAGCATCAACTCTTTGGAAAAAAGAGCAAATGCACTTTCTCTACCGACCATGTTGAATACTTGGGCTTTCTGGTATCCAAAGATGGAATTTCTCCAGATTTCACAAAAGTCCAAGCAGTCATAGATTGGCCTGAACCAAAGACAGTGAAAGAAGTCAGGGGATTCTTGGGATTGACTGGTTGGTATAGAATTTTTATACCAAAGTATGCTCTCATAGCTTCTCCCCTAACTAATCTTCTCAAGAAGAATATCCCGTTTCAATGGTCTGCCAGGTGCCACAGTGCTTTTGATAAGCTGAAGACTGCCTTGGTACCAATCTTGTTCTAAAGTTGTCAGATTTCTCTCTACCCTTTGAGGTAGTAACTGATGCGAGTGGTTTTTCCCTGGGAGGTGCACTTAGGAAGGTCATGCAGTGGCCTATGAATCCCAAAAACTTAGAATGCATGAGAGAAATTATGTTGTCCACCATGACCTGGAACTACTTTCAGTAGTATATGCCCTGAAGTTGTGGAGACATTACCTACTGGGTCAAAGATTCACTTTGACGTAACAGATCATCATAGCTTAAAGTGGATCTTCACTCAGAAGGATCTCAACATGCGCCAAAGATGGTGGATGCAGACCCTGCAGGAATTTGATTTTGAAATCAAGTATCGCACAGGCAAAGAAAATGGTAGCAGATGCCCTCAGCAAAAAAGCCTCCTTGCTTGCAATTACTGTAGTGTCAAATCCTTTGATTATTGAAGCAAGAGAGAAGATCATGCAGGATAGGTTCTTTGGCCCTATTGCTACCCTACTTATGCAGGAAAGCAAAACTCCACAGGAGTTGAACTGAGTTCAAGGGTACAGCCTGGATGATGGAATTATGTATTATAATCACAGGCTATGCATTCCCAATGATGAGGGAACTAAGGGTCAAATTCTGAATGAAGCCCATGACAGCCTTATTGCAGGACATCCAGGTTTCATCAAAACCTACATGTCTGTGAAGAAAAGCTTCTTTTGGCCTGGTCTAAAAAAGGATGTACTTAATCATGTACATCAATGTCTGACCTGTCAGAAAGTCAAGGCCGAGAGAGTAAAAATGCCTAGGAAGTTACATCTGTTAGTAGACATTCCCCAAATGAAGTGGGAATGCATCAGTATGGATTTTATTACTGGATTACCTTCAGTGCAATCAGGTTACAACTCCATCTTTGTGGTAGTTGATAGACTAACCAAAGTTGCCCATCTGATTCCAGTAAAAGAAACCTACACTGCATTGGGTGGATGTGGCCAGAGTGTTCCTCAAGAAAATAAGTCAAGATTCTGGACTGCATTTTTTGAAGTAGTAGGAACTTTCTTGGATCTCAGCACAGCTTACCACCCCGAGACCGATGGTCAAACTGAAAGGGTGAACCAAGTAATCGAAGATATACTTCGGTCATGCTGTGGTAGGGAACCCAAGAAGTGGCTAAGCTATCTGCACCTAGTCCAGTTTGCCTACAATGCTTCTTATCACCGAATTATTGGGATGAGCCCTTTCAAAGCTCTGTATGGACAAGATTACTTAACTCCATTAACTTGGTCCGACCCATTGATTAGGGTCGAGATGTCCAGACAGATGCTTGACGACATGGAGCAGCAGATGCAGTCAATTCGCAAAGATATAAAAGCTGCCCCCACGATAGACAGAAGTAGTATGCAGATAAGAAAAGGACAGACAGAGAATTCGAAGAAGCAGATATGGTCTTCATTTGAGTACGTCCCAAAAGAATTTCTCTATCTCTTGGGAAGTACAAGAAGTTATCCCCTAGATATTGTGGGCCATATCTGATTACAAAGAAAGTATGTGACTTAGCCTACGAGCTTCTTCTGCCTCCTCATCTCAAAGTACATAATGTATTTCATGTCAGCCTTCTTTAAAAGTATGTACCAAGCCCGAATCATGTGCTTGATGATGAAATCTTAACTTCTTCAACCCAAGAGCAGATGGAAATCTAACCTGAAGAAATCCTTGATGTCCGAGAAAATATTCTCAGGAACAGAATTTCGAGAGAATTATTGGTCGAATGAAAGTTCTATCCTTTTGAAGATGCCACCTGGGAGAAAGAAGCCGAACTGTTGCTGCAGGATTATCCCTAGTTTATGAGATGAGGACATCTCGCATTTTTCAAGTAGGAGAGAATGTAAGATTCCTCCCAAGCCTCTCAAGATGTCCAGCATCTTCCCCTGTAATAAAATCCCTCTTCAGAAATATAAAAGATCTTGTTTCTACCTGTTTTGGCCTAGAGAGAGAAAATATTCTAGAGAGAGATTATTCAGATTTTAAATATTTTCAGATGGAAAAATATCTCTTCTTATTAAAATAAGTTCCCTCGAAAAAACAGAAGTTTAAAAAGATTTTCAGAAGGTGCATTAGAAATCAAGTATAATTTGTTCAAGAGGCCTTATCCTAGGGGTCCAGATTTTCTGAAAATTTTAAATTAAGGTTTTGAGGGGCCAATCAGATTCATCCAAATGTGTGGAGAAGATAAATAGAAGAAATAAAGAAAATCCTCCCCAAAAATGAGTAAATACTCACATAAGATGAAGAGTGGGCTAAGGACCAAAGGAAATACTAAAAAAATAGATTTTTGACACCTCACAATGGAAATTCCCCCCTCATGAAGGAGGCACCTATATATTTCACATGTGTTGTGGAGTTTTAAATGATCAAAAATTGAGATATTTCATCTCTCCTCTCTCCTAATTCAAGTCTAGTTCCAAAAAGTAATCTAAACTGACCTAAAAATGGTCAAAAATTGACCAAACTGATCTGGAAAATTCTAGAATTAGTTTTCTTGGTTAGGAGCTCACTTTTTCCTATAAATAGAAGCCTCCCCCTTTGTTGAAGCTTAATAGTGTTTTATGCACTGTTACTCTACTCCTCCCAAGAGCCAAGAACTGTGAATTTCTTAGTAATTCACTAGTTTTTGACCATTCCCTCTTCTAAAGATTTGGTGGCCACTCTTGTTGTTGCAAACAAGAGTAGATCCCTCAAACCATCAAGCCAAAGGAAAGCTCCCAGAATTCATGTAAGTTAGAAATCTTATATTTTCTTTTAATGGTTTTCTAATTTTTGTTTTGTTTGAAATGATAAATGGATGCTATGCCTTGTTGAAAAGGCTTTCTCCCTCTCTCATTCTTAAAATCAGCCCTTCTTTATCCTAGTTAAGTGATCTAATAGTTGGAATTTCACTTTTCATATTGTTTCTTTTTTAAAAGTAAAATTTGATTAGTTTAGAGTTCTTAAAACCATTTGAGGATAATTTTTAAGTAATTTTAAGATAGGAAAATTAAAAAATGGTCAGCCATACAAAGGAGGTTATGGCAAAATTTTCTAAAATTTGGTGAAATAAGTTTCATCTTTTATCATTCAAAAAGAGTAATCCCCACCAATTGTGTATTCTAAAAGTGTTATTTTCATTCTATGCATAGAAAAATGCATAGTAGAAATATATTTATTCTAAAAGTGTTATTTCCATTAGATATAAATTCTATGCATAGAAAGATGCATATTGGTTATTTTTTTAATTATCAAAGAGTGATTTTCATTAGATATAAATTCTATGCATAGAAAGATGCATATTGGTTATTTTTTTATTATAAAAGAGTGATTTTCATTAGATATAAATTTTATGCATAAAAAGATGCATATTGGTTATTTTTTTATTATAAAAGAGTGATTTTCATTAGATTTAAATTCTATGCATAGAAAGATGCATATTGGTTAAATTTTTTTTATTACAAAAGTGTTACTTTGATAAATATTGATTTTTATGCATAAAAAGATGCATAAAAGAATATTTTTTATTATACAAGTGTTACTTTGATCAATATTGATTTTTATGCATAAATAGATGCATAAAATAATATTTTTTTCTTATAAAAGTGTTAATTTCATCAAAATGGATTTTTATGCATAAATCGATGCATAAAAGAATAATTTTTATTATAAAAGTGTTACTTTCATCAAAATGGATTTTTATGCATAAATAGATGCATAAAAGAATTTTTTTAATTATAAAAGTGTTACTTTCATCAAAATGGAATGCATAAATAGATGCATAAAAGTATTTTTTTAATTATAAAAGTTTTACTTTCATCAAAATGGATTTTTATGCATAAATAGATGCATAAAAGAAAATTTTTATTATAAAAGTGTTACTTTCACTAATATTGATTTTTATGCATAAATAAATGCATTAAAGGATTTTTCTTTTATATAAAAGTGTTATTTCTTTAGAAGTTGGATTTTATGCATAAATAGATGTGTACAGAATTTTTATATCAAAATAAGAGTTCTCTTTAATCCTTATTTAAATCCCATGAATATGGGTAATTGAATTAAGTAAATACTCTGTGAAAGAAAATTTTACCATTTCATATTCTCTAGGATGATAATGAGAAAATTCAAAAAATCTATCGAAGTCAGAATTTTAGGTAAATGATTAATTTATCTCTCATAGGAATTCGTGATTAGTTTTGAATTGAGTTAAGCAAATACTCAATGAATGAAATTCAGTAAAGTAGTAATTGAAATATTACCCTTCGATAAAGATAGTTCAGAGAGAATCTTTTCAATCGAAAAACCTGAATCAAACTATGACCAAGACATAATTCCTTCATCAGTTTCAAGAATAAACGATGTGACCAGTTCAGTAATCTACACTCAAATCACCCACCGAATCTGAAACTAAGTTGAGACCTTTGATTTTGATCGGAGGATCAAGATTACAGAATGAGGAATCCTGCTTGGGAATCCAGACCTCTGATACAGATTTAAGAAATACCCATTGTATTCAAACGAAATTTAAAACTGAAAACTTGCATAGAAACCCTGTTTTCTTAAAGGACTGTCTTATGCCAGAATGCTGGAGACAGCATTTGGTATATGTGTTTTTCTAAGGGAAGTTCGGTTTGCAACAGCTGGCGGGGAGTGTTTAAAGGACAGCTCACGCAGCCAAAACCTGCCCAAGTCTTGACCAGCTTGGGTATGGTATAAAATGGTGTGCTTCCGGTACAATGGGCGAGGGCCAACGAAGCGGTCCTTGAGTGAAGTGCCAGGACACCTAAGGAGGATCCTGGAGGGTTCTGACTAGGCGATGCACAGGCTCACGGTGCTTAGGACACCCATACATATGTCGTGGAAGATATATATATGTAAGATGATGAGAAAAGTATTGTAATCTGTTACTGGATCTCGTTTTGCTGACGTGCTAGTCTCAACGGAGAGTCCAGAGTGATACTGTTTTGTGAGAAACAAGGATTGAATGGAAATTTTGAGTTATGACATCTGTAACCAGTAATTGTTTGTCAATGGATTGTTTTATAAATTAAAGTTTAAAGAGGAGTGTGTGAGTATCTGTATTCTAAAGCAAAAGTTAAGAAAGGCTTTCAATTATGGGTGGGTGAGTACTTGTCTGGCTCTACTCTTCCAATGGTTGGGCGGTGGCTAACCCATGGGCCCATGGGCCGGATGGGGTAGGCTGGAATCAGTAGAGTTTTAATAATAAAATTGATAAATAGGAATACGCTTAGAACTCGAATAGTTAAATAATAACCTGAAGACTTCTTAAATGAATAAATCAACGGCTGTGCCTGATTAAATTGGGAAAAAAGCGTTGATTCCTTCAAGTTAGGTCTGTAATAGTTTTCCTTCTATCTAGTTAATATCAAATGAAGGTTAGTTCAGTATCTTGACCTCGTTAGAAAAATTCGTTAAGAAATTCAAAATGGTGGAATCGTCCCCGTATTTCGGGCATGGAAAATTTTCCCGGTTTCGGTTTTCAGAATGACCTCCAGCTTAGTCTCGTGCCCGGACATTCGAGGGCGAGGCCCCCTGCCCCACGCAAGAGGAAACTACTTCCGCTCTGCTACCATCCGGGAATCCAGTGTGCGGAGGGGGCACTGGGATCTCACAACATCTCGCATTTTTTAAGTGGGAGAGAATGTAGGATTCCTCCCCAGCCCTCAAGATGTCCAGTATCTTCCCCTGTAATCAATCCCCTCTTCAGAATAATAAAAGATCTTGTTTCTACCTCTTTTATCTTAGAGAGAGAAAATATTCTAGAGAGAGATTATTCAGTTTTTAGATATTTTTGGATGGAAAAATATCTCTTCTTATTAAAATAAACTCCTCCAAAACAGGAGTTCAAAAAGAATTTCAGAAGGTGCATTAGAAATAAATTATAATCTGTTCAAAAGGCCTTAGCCTAAGGGTCGAGATTTTCTGAAAATTTTAGATTAAGGTTCTGAGGGGCCAATCATATTAATCCAAATGTAGGGAGGAGATAAATTGAAGAAATAAAGAAAAACCTCCCAAAAATGAGTAAATACTCACATAAGATGAAGAGTGGACTAAGGGCCAAAGGAAATACTAAATAATTCACTTGTTTTTTACTATTTCCTCTACAAAGAATTGGTGGCCACTCTTGATCCAAAGCAAGAGTAGAACCCTCAATCCCTCAAGCCAAAGGAAAGCTCACAAAACTCCATGTAAGTTAGAAATTCTACTTTTTTTAAATTCTATTCTATGGTTTTCTGATTTCTTGCTTCTTTTAAATTAAAATTGGATGTTTTGCCTTGATGGAAAGGCTTCCCCCTTCTCTTCATTATGAATTCAGCCCTTCTTTATCCTAGATGTGTAATCAAATAAATAGAGTTAAACTTTTCGTATTGTTTACTCTTAAAAAAATGAGAATGGATTGGATTAGAGTGCCAAATTCATCTTGGGGTAAATTCTAAGTAGATTTAGAATGTAAAAATTGAAAAATAGTCAGCCATACAAAGGAGGTTATAGCAAAATTTTCTTAAATTTTGTGGAAATAAGTTTTTATCTTTATGTTATTCAAAAAGAGTAACCCCCTCCGTTTGTGTATTGTAAAAGTGTTATTTTCATTCTATGCATAGAAAGATGCATTTTACAAATATTTTTATTATAAAAGCGTTATTTTCATGAGATTTAAATTCTATGCATAGAAAGATGCATATTGGAAATATTTTTATTATAAAAGTGTTATTTTCATTAGATTTAAATTCTATGCATAGAAAGATGCATTTTGAAAATATTTTTATTGTAAAAGCCTTATTTTCATTAGATTTAAATTCTATGAAAGATGCATATTGGAAATATTTTTATTATAAAAGTGTTATTTTCATTAGATTTAAATTCTATGCATAGAAAGATGCATTTTGGAAATATTTTTATTGTAAAAGCGTTATTTTTATTAGATTTAAATTCTATGCATAGAAAGATGCATATTGGAAATATTTTTATAAAAGTGTTATTTTCATTAGATTTAAATTCTATGCATAGAAAGATGCATATTGGAAATATTTTTATTATAAAAGTGTTATTTTCATTAGATTTAAATTCTATGCATAGAAAGATGCATATGGGAAATATTTTTATTATAAAAGTGTTATTTTCATTAGATTTAATTTTTGGGCATAAAAGATTTTTTATTATTATTAAAGTGTTACTTTCATCAAAATTGATTTTTATGCATTAAAGAATTTTTATATTATAAAAGTGTTACTTTCATCAAAATTGATTTTTATGCATAAAATGATGCATAAAAGAATTTTTTTAATTATAAAAGTGTTACTTTCATCAAAATTTATTTTTATGCATAAAATGATGCATAAAAGAATTTTTGTATTATAAAAGTGTTACTTTCATCAAAATTGATTTTTATGCATAAAATGATGCATAAAAGAATTTTTTATTATAAAAGTGTTACTTTCATCAAAATTGATTTTATGTATAAATGATTTTTATATCAAAATTAGGGTTCTCTTTAATTCTATGTTTGATTTCCATGAATAATTGATAAATGAATAAGTAAATACTCTGTGAGAGAAAATTCTATCGTTTCATATTCACTCGGACGGTAACGAGAAAACTATCGAAGTCAGAATTTTAGATAAATGATTAATTTATTCTTCATAGGAATTCATGATTAGTTTAGAAATCAGTTAAGTAAATATTCAATGAATGAAATTAAAAAAAATAGTAATTAAAATATCACCCCCTTTTGAGAAAGATAGTTCAGGAAGAACCTTACCAGACTCAAATCTTGAATCAGGCTATAACCAAGAGCAACTCCTTCGTCAGTTTCAAGGAAAGACGATGTGACCAGTTCAAGAAAAATACACTCAAATCACCCACCGAATCTAAAACTAAGTTGAGACCCTTAACAAAATTCGAGGAATTCTGTTTGGAATTTAGACTTGCAATCTAGAAGTCTCGGATATACGGAATTAAGATACACTCATTGTATGCAAAAGAAAATCAAAATTGAAAACTTGCATAGAAACCCTATTTTCTTAAAGGACTGTCTTAGGCCAGAATGATGGAGGGAGCATTTGGTATATGTGTTTTTTCTAAGGGAAGTTTGGTTGCAACAGCTGGTGGGGAGTGTTCAAAGGACAGCTCACGCAACAAAAACCTGCCCAGGTCTTGACCAGCCTCGGTATGGTAAAAAATGGTGTGCTTCCGGTACGATGGGCGAGGGCCGACAAAGCTGTCCTCCCTGAGTGAAGTGCGAGGACACCTAAGGAGGATCCTGGAGGGTTCTGACCAGGTGATGCACGGGCTCACGGTGCTTAGGATACCCATGCATATGTCGTGGAAGATATATATGTATGATAACGAAAAAAAATATTGTAATCTGTTATACTGGATCTCGTTGTGCTGACCAGCTGGTCTCGACGGAGAGTCCAAAGTGATACCTGTTTTTGAGAAACAAGGAACTGGATGGAAATTTTGAGTTATGATATGTGTAATCAATAACTGTTTGTTCAATGGATCATTTTATAAGTTCAAGTTTTAAAGAGGAGTGTGTGCGTATCTGTTTTCTAAAGCTAAAGCTAAGAAAGGCATTCAATTATGTGTGGGTGAGTACTTGTCTGGTTCTACCAATTCCAGTGGTGGTAACCCATGGCTGGAATCAGTAGAGTTTTATTAGCCACTGCCCAACCAATTCCAGTGGTTGGGCGGTGGCTAACCCATGGCTGGAATCAGTAGAGTTTTATTAATAAAATTGTTTAATAGGAATACTCTTAGAACTTGAGTAGTTAAATAAAAGCCTGAAGAATTCTCAAATGAATAGATCAACGGTTGTGCCTGATTCAATCAGGAAAAAGCGTTGATTCTTTCAAGTTAAGTCTGTAATAGTTTTCCTTCTATCTGGTTTATTCAGATGAAGGTTAGCTTAGTCTCTTGACCCCGTTAGAAAATTCGTTACTAAGAAATTCAAAAAGGTGGAATCGTCCCCGTTTTCCAGGCATGGGAAATTTTCCCGATTTCGGTTTTTGAAATGACCACCAGCTTAGTCTCATGTTGCCCGGACATTCGAGGGCAAGGTCCCAAGTGGGAAACCCTGCCCGCGCAAGTGGGAGCTGCTTCCACTGCCAGCAATAGGGAATCTGGTGCGCGGAGGGGGCAGTGGGATCTCACAATGAGGGCTCTCATTATCGCATAGGAGATGAGGGAGCATTAATGCTACATCCTTTAGAGTGTCCTGTAGAGTGGCATCCCTCTCCTCATGGGTGTCGTTGATAGGAGTGCAAGGCATGGAAACTTCATTCTTTACCTTGCTTTGGAGCATCTCTAAGCATCTCTAACTCCTCCTTCAATGCCTTTATGTAGTCATCCTTGACCTACAATTGCATCAACATATCTTTAGTGTTTTGCTCCAATGCTCTTTGCATCTTATCTGCTTTAACATGTATCTCATCTACCCCTAAAGTGTGCCTCTGCTAAATCTATAATGCACTTATATAATTTAACTTTTCAACTGAATTGTTATGTTGGATCTAGAGAGGTGGTCATTTGGCATGGCTATTATCTAAGTAAGCTCAGTGGCAACTTTTCTTTTATCGTTACTTCGGCTTTTAATTATTACATCTAATCTTCAATAATGATTTTTTCTACGTGGAGGGTCTTGGCTTCTTGTGCGTGTGTCTGCTCTACATCTTGTGTATCTTTTAAAGCATTCTCATACATTTGCACCTTTGTTGTGTGTGATTACAAAAGCTCCAGTGTATTGTAGATAATAGCCTATGCACATCCCTCCTCCACTTTTAGGCTTAGCACAACTCCATAATCCACATGGTCATTTATATCCTCCAACCACATTGTCTACTTGGCATTTTCTAGAAGTTTAGAGAACCGCCCAGCTATTTTCATTTGTATGAATATTGTAGAACGGGTGGCTCGACTCAGCATCAGTGATGAGGGTTATGTTGGGAGGGTATGGGGTAGGCTATGGTACTTATGTGGCTTTTTAGTGTGGTCTTCTTCACCTTGGCCTCAGTCTCCATGCTTTCCAACTTGTCTTTACCCTTCTCTTTCTTATGTGGGCATCCATTTCTGTTTCATTCAGTGCGAGTGTCCGTTTCTTCCCTAGACTTAATAGTGCTATTACCATGCTCATCAACAGAGAACTTTTTCTTCTTGATCTATGGTTATTTACAGCTTTCGCCCCTTAGTATCTTATCCTTGTTATTTTTGTCTTTCTTGTCTTTATTGTCCTTTGGTGGCATTTTTGCTCTGCTACTACTGGGAACAAGCACCTACCAACTGTTAATGGTGGTGGGAGTTTATCCAGAGAATGCATGGCTTGGTAAATCACTCATGTGTGAACAAGGGTCTCTTTCAAAATTTTCAACTCTAATACCCTTTTAATTTCTACATAAAACACCTTTGCACAGTTTCCTTTGTTCCTTTGAAGGGGATTAGGGATCTGTTTAAATTAAGTAAATATCCCTACATCCACCTAGGTTGTGCCATGTGGCTTGTAGAAGGATAATTATGTGTAATATAGCCTGCATGGCATGCTCAAATGTGGCAAAATGATGTCCTCCCAATGCGGCCCATGCTTTTCTACTATGAAACAAGCAACCTCTCTTGTGTGAGCTTCACTACTCTCCATTAATTTTTTGGTGGCCTGGTGTGGTGGCTATATCACAAATGTCTCAGTTTGGTTGTCAAATCAGTGGATGGATTTATAGCATCAGTTAAGTCCATTCCCTAGGGAGGTAGCTCAAACAAGGTCAACAACCCAATCTTTTGCAACAATTGCATTGTGGGCACATCTTCTAATGCAAGTATGCAATATTTCAGTCTTGGGAGATGGCCAACGGAGCAGCATGTTTAGGCCAATGGATCCTAGAATAGGAACCCACAACTTTGAGGCTAGCTACCTCCAAATAGCTCTCACTAGCTTCAAATAAATCCAAGGGCATGTACAAGGGGGCCCTTATCTCCTTTACCTTTTGTAGGGCTGCACTTTAGCACTGTATTAGCTCAACAATTTTGCACCTTGCTGATTCTTATGATAGACAATCCGACTATCCTCATCGTATGTTTGTATACAACCATCCCTTGCTACTATGTCTATATCATAAGGTATATTTGCTTTCCCTCAAAATAGTTGATTGCACAATAAGAGCTGAACTCACAAAACCTACTAAATTATGTGTTTTCCTAATACCAAAACCTACTAAAGTATATTTTTTTGCTAGCAACACTAAAACCTACTAAAGTATGTGTTTTCCTAGCACTAAAACCTACTAAAGTCTGTGCTTCCCCAACAAACTATCTATGTGCACAATGGATTAAGCGAGTCAACAATTTGCAAAGCAATAAGGCTGGTGTAGTGCCTACCTTGAAGAGAAAAACCATAGTTGGGAAGCATGGTGCAACATCAAGAGCTTGTGTACAAAGGGAGTCAATAGTAGGGTCACCTTCGTACTCTTATGTGAAGTAAAATGGTCAAATCAGTGCAAGTTATCTTATGTGCTCTCATCGATGACATGGCATAAGGTTAAATCGTCAAGCAATCACACAGGTAGAGTTGATCGATTCAAGAAGTAGGATCATGGTGATTATAGAGGTAGGCTCGTCGATCTATGATGGAAATTCCAAATGTTAGGCAATCCTAGAGCTGAGTTGGTGCCTAGGTCTCAACAAGTTTTTCTACTTAATGCCGCACCATGTAGTGTTAGTGCTCAATGTAGTTTTATCATGATGTGCAAGGTATACTCACTGAGGGTCCATGGACTTTGATGTAGAGGTTTTGTAGCTTATGTGTTCAATTTGTGAGTGATGTGGTATTTTGCAAGTGCTTAAGAGATCAATTAATAAAAGAGTACCTAATGCATGTATTAGTTGGGTGTGACACCTAAATGCTTTTGCAAATAACATCCTAATTAAGCATAGAGTGCAAGAAAATTTTTGAGCAGCAAAGGATATGGGGCTTTTGATGGTACGAGGTTCATTAAAATTGTTTTATTGATCCTTTGTGTACCTTAAGGGCTTAGCTCCACCATTGGACTTGACTCTTATGCCTATCGCATCTCGCATAGGTGACTCAATTGAACTTTTATACTTGCATCTCCAAGCATAACCAATTAGTGTTTATGTGTACAAGTGAGGTGATCCTTTTTTGGTAATATACTTGGGTGAATTTTAGCCTTTTTTAACCTAACTCTTGACTCTTATACCTTAGGCTTGTTTTGGCCTTGGCAACTTGACTTTTGAACTCTTATGCCCTTGGCACATTTTGTTCAATGACTTGACCTTGGAGTTGATTGCATAACTGATGTCATTCCCCTATTGCTATACTTTAACAACAATGTCTTTAGTTCCTTCCAAGGATGATCTCCTCTCCTTTGGCATTGTACCTACATGCATGATGTAAAAACTACCTTCCCATGGGGTAAGAAATTGATGTGGAACTTGTCAGTGAGCTTTAAGATCCCTTTGCATTCATTATAAAGACCTAAGATTGTTTATACTAGAGCTTGAGTTGGATTAATGTGGCAAGTTTTCTTAATGAGACCCAAGTCTCATAAGACATTAAGTTTTTCCTACTCCTATATCCAATAAAGCAAGTTTGGCTATATTTTGTTTGTTCATGGTGAGGGAAATCAAAGTAAAGCCTGGTGGGTTAACTCTTTCCTCGTCGTGATTATTATGAATTTTAGCCATGTGGATAGGTATAATAGCTCTCCTTTACTTTTCTTTTTATGCCTAGGCTTTAGCTTCCCATTGGGCTTGTCTCTTCATCTCAAACTCATGTTTTATCTTTTCTTCAACCTTGTGAATGGAGTTGTTTATGGGATAGCAGCCCGTAGTATTTTCTAAGTTTACTCCCATTGAGGAATCCTTCCATCTGGACTCCATCAAGGGTTTTTAGGTTTGCTTCCCCACTAGTCGGTGTGAGATTGTAGATCCTAAAAGGGCCCAACTTCTATTTTCTTTTGTTTCTCTTGAGGTTATAAATTAGGACAAGGTCCCCTTCCTTGAACCTTTTGGTTTTGACAGTGGCATCAAACCACATTTTCCTTCTCTTTTTCTCGACATAAATGCCCGCCACCACCACTGAGTGTAGCCTTACTTCATCAAGTTTTTCAAGATCCATCCATTCCATTTTCTTTTCACCCTCAAAGTTGGGATCATGAATTTAACTTGAAGTATAATTTTAAATCCAATGACTAAGTTATATGGCATAGTCCCAATTGAAGTTTTATGTAGGCGGGTCTATAAGCCCATAAGGTGGATGAGTTTGGTTGGGTTGTTATCCTTGATATTGACAGTAGATCCACTAGTTAATGGGTAAATGAAGAGTGTGTATAAAGGCTAGAGGCCAAGAGATAGAAGTTTATCTAACCACTTTGCAGCGGGTCAAGAAGTTAATGGGTAAATGAAGAGTGTGTATAAAGGCTAGAGGTCAAGAGATAGAGTTTATCTAGCCACTTTGCAGCGGGTCAAGAGTCAAGCATTAGAAGGTCTTTATATTCCCCTTTTGGGAAGCCAAAGCCATAGTTTGTACAACCATAAAGACACTTTTTGTACTATACAATATACTATATATATATATATATATATATATATATATCTTCTCTCTCTGTCTATACAATATCAGCAAAATAAAACCCTCTCTCTCTCTCTCTCTATGTATTTGTTGGTGACTTGCATCAACGTTCCTATTCAGTTACTTAGGGTTGGAAGGAGGCACGTAGAGCTTTTGTGCATATGAGAGGAGACAACTTGATGGTGGTCGGTTGTATGCCTTTGCTTGATATGAACCCCAGCACGATCTCGATAACTTTGCCATCCCGGATTTGAAGAGTAGCGTTTGCAGGCGACGCTCCAAGAAGCTCTCAATAAGGAGAGCCAAGACATAAACATGCTTGTTCTCGCTTTTTCCTCAAGAAGACCATGCCAAAGCATACATCATAGCAAAAATATGATGAGGGTTCTACATATCGAGGGTTAGAAGCATTTGGGCATGGCGAAGACCATGCCAAGGCCTCTCCTTCAAAAATATAGCAAGAGTTCTACTCATCAAGAGTTAGAAGCATCTAGGCATGGTTACGAAGGTGGCTACTCTACTGCATGCATCCAAAAGTCATGTCAGTTGTTGCGAAGGCCGTACTCCTGGCTAATATTGCACTCTTCCAAGGCTCTCTCTCTCTCTCTCTCTCTCTCTCTCTCTCTCACCTCATCTTACTTCCATCCTCTCTCCCTCTCCCCCCTCTCTCTACCTCTATCCACCCTCTCTCATCTCTTTGTCTCTGTCCACCCTCTCTCATCTCTCTACCCTCTCTCTATTTATGTCCACCCTCTCTCTGTCTCTATCCACCCTCTCTCATCTCATCGTTTTCTCTCCCTTCAATCATCTCGTCTCCCTCTCCCTCTCCCTCTCTCCCACCACCCTCTCTCTCTCTCTCTCTCTCTCTCTCACCTTTTCTACTATTTCTCTCTTCCTCTCTTACTATGTTTGCTTTTATTATTCCTTTGCATGTGATGGCATGTGATTATCTCTCTCACTCTCTCTCTCTCTCTCTCTCTCTCTCTCTCTCTCACACACACACACACACACACACACCCTTTCTCTCTCTCTCATGTCATCTCCCTCTCTCTCTCTCTCCCCCCCACCCTTTCTCTCTGGCATATAGTTGTGCATTTACCCTAGTAGTGCTCCATCCTTATATATGTACATACATCCCAACCTCACAATAGCAGTTTTCTTTTAGTTTTCTTCCAGTTTTTGTATAGTGTACCATCTGATACTTAAAGATACCACATACATTGTACATGGTTTTGTCTCATAGGCTAGTTCTCTTTGGCCTGAGAGAGACGTTAATACAATCTTTCTTCTTGCTTCTCTCTCTCTCTCTCTCTCTCTCTCTCTCTCTCTCTCTCTCTTCCTCACTCCCTCTTTGTCTCTCTCACCTCATCTTACTCTCTATGTCTGTCTCCCCCCACCTTGTGTCAAGTCTCTCTCTCTCTCTCTCTCTCTCTCTCTCTCTCTCTCTCTCTCTCTCTCTCTCTCTCTATGTTTTCTTTTATTATTCCTTCACATTGTTATCTCTCCCTCTCTTACTATGTTTGCTTTTATTAGTCCTTTTCATGTGTTATCATGCCATTCTCTCTCTCTCTCTCTCTCTCTCTCTCTCTCTCTCTCTCTCTCTCTCTCTCTCTCTCTCTCTCTCTCTCTACCATCTCTCTCTCCCTCTCTTACTATGTTTGCTTTTATTATAGCTTTGCATGTTCCAGCATGTCATTATCTCTCTTCATTATTTCTTTGTCTCTCTCTCCTACCCTCTCTCTCTCTTACTCTCACCTCATCTCCCACCTTGCCTCCCTCCCTTTCTCCCTCTACCTCACTCTCACCTCGTCTTACTTTCTCTTCATCACCTCTCTCTCTCTCTCTCTCTCTCTCTCTCTCTCTCTCTTTGTCTCTCTCCCCGGGGCTTGTCAAGGGTGTCTCTCTCTTCCCCCTAACTTGTCCTCAAGTTCTCTCTCTCTCTCTCTCTCTCTCTCTCTCTCTCTCTCTCTCTCTCTCTCTCTCTAACTTCATCTCCCTTATCAAGATCTCAGGCACTCAATTGTATTCCTTTTATTATTTCTTTGCATATGCTTGTGTATTCTTGCATGTCACTACATTGCATTGCATAGTAGTGCATGCCCTTTATTATCCTTTGTATGTGCTTGCATGTCCATGTATAACCGTTTTTGTCCTTTATCAATCTTGTATAACCGTTTTTGTCCTTTATCAATCTTTACATGTGATGGTATAGCATTACATGTCATCGTATGCCTTTGCATCTTTACAATACTCTTTGCATCCTTTTACATGAGATTACTTGCCCTTTATTATCATTTTCATATCATTACATGGCATGGCATGGCATGGCATTACATTTTCATGTTATTGCATGTGCATGTCATTGCATTGCATTTCATTTTCATGTTATTACATGTGCATGTCATTGCATAGCGCTGCTTGCTCTTTATTATCCCTAGGATATGCTTGCATGACCGTTTCAATTTATAGGTATATATTTTATCATATTTGTTATACATAATAATCATATGCTTGATTTAATGTGTGCAGAAACTAGCCTAATAAATGGAATGTGTGAATGTGCACAAGGTTATTATATGTGCGAATGTGCACAAGGTAATCTTATGAGTTATTTTTGTTGGCCACGTGCCAAATGTTTGTACAAATTATTTATGCACACTTGTGCATGGCAAAGTGTGCATGGCATTGCTATATTGCTAGCACACATGAAGACTTTTGATTATTTACACTTAGTGTGTGAAGAAGCTCTAGTGTTTGAGCTATTTTTGTAAAAGTGGAAAAGTAAGTCCAATTTTGTACGCACAACTATTAATATCTCCTTGGGCTATATATTGAATATAATTCTCAAAATACTCCTGTCGTGGAAGTGGAGCTATACGCATGAGCGGGGAGATTGCACCTAATAGTGTCTTAATGGTGATGTTGTTCTATTTCTCTTATTTTATATTGCGCTATGCTTTATCATATCAATTTGATTCAAGTCTATGTTTTAATATTTGATGTATTTGTGAGCTTTTAATTATTTCTTCAAGAAGTACATAAGCTTTGATGACAGTGGTATCAGCGCTATGGGTACTTACACTTAAAGAAAAAACAAGAAGCTCACAAAAATCCATAGGTTAAAGAAGACAAAGCCTCAAGAATGCATGGGCAAAGATTGGAAGATTCATGGAAAATATCTCAGCCCACTAGATGAGGATTTTGATTAAGGGCTATGGTTTAATATCACCTTGAGCAAAAAAACCACTCTTTTTGAAGTGAAACCACCCTTCTTCTTCCCAAAAACCACTGTTAGGGCTACCACACCTCCAAGAAGGAACTCAATGCATGCACCTTTGGAAAGAGCAATAGAACACAACTATCGTAGGGCACTTACCAGTGCTTCGAGCTTGTGTCCCTTGAGGTCTTTAAGCTCACTTAAGAAACTCCACTGTCACACCACCACACAAGGCAATCACTCTCTCTCACTCCTCAATACAAGCATACTCTATACAAGTATAGAGAAGGCATAAGTGCTAGAATGCTCTCTCTCAATCTCTCTCTCAAGACAAAAGTAAGAACTCTCATAGCACAAAGGGGGATTGTCTCCATTCATTATGAGAAAATGCCTTATATATACAATTGACCCTTATTCACACTTGGGCATCCAAAACTTAACTAAGGGTTTGGGTGGCCAATATCTCATAATGTACAACTTTTATAGTTCCTTTGCATGACATTATTAATATCCTCAAATGGAGGAGTATATTTGTTAATCCAAAATGGGATTAACATACCCCCTACCTGATGTAGGTCCTGCCCTTAGAACTTGTTACCGAGGTCGAAAGACCTGGTCATCGAACTCGTGAGACGGTAGAAGTTTCAACGTGACTGAAGCTTTTTAAGGGTTCTTCTGAATGCAACGTGTGATCTCCAGAACCCAATGTCAACCATATCCTCGAATGTGACATGCATGTATGCTGGTAGACAACTTAGGCGATGATAATATAACATCATGCCTCTGTCACTAGGTCCTTGATTAATGTCAAATTGCAGCTAATCAGCACCATATCCATCATATCTTTCTGTGCGTTAATCTATGAGGACCATAATTAGTTTCAGGAATCGAACACTGGCCACAATTGCCAAGTTCGGAATACGGTGCCATGCATGTATCCAATTCAGCATTTGCTTTCTTTACTCTCCTATATCTGTAAATGTTGCTGGCAAGAATATAGGGAAGTTGTAGCAGACATGTGAATCTCTTTGCTTTGCCTCTAGAAACTCTAGTGGTGTCCACATTCTCTTCAGTGACATGTACAAAGGGTCTACTCTCTGTGTTGGTGGTGCACACATATATTTATGGCTATATTCTTGAATTGTAAGGTACTCTTTCCTCCAATCCAACTGTATACCAAAATCTTCTAGTTTGGGGTTGGCATCATTTGTGACAATTGCTGTATAACCCCCTCTTGTGTGAACTGGATTAGCTCTCCACCTACAGAAGCAGTGATTGATCATAAATACAACAATTCTGATTTCCAGTAGATCTGCCAAGTGTGAGTTTGCCAGCTTTGTATGTCGTGCTACATTGGACCATAACGTGCCCTCTCTAGCCAAAGGCAATACCGTGCCCTCTCTAGCCAAAGGCAATAGCTCTTCTAATTCTGGTCTTGGTGCTTGTCGAGGGTATGATACATACGGTTGCTTTGTTGGTGTGGCATCTGAATAGGCTTTGGGTAGAGTCCATCGAGTAGGTTCAAAGGGTGTTATTTGCATTAACACCTTGAACATGGCTTGAATAGAGGATTCGCGGCTCTTATTAAACCTTCGTACTCTACAGCAGACAAGGACTCAAGAATAGAATCATCAGTAAATGGCTCAAGTGTATCTTGTGGTAGAGTGTGACTAACCTCTTGAGTTGGCCGTGGTGGAGATGAGTCAAGTGCCGGCAACTCCTTGGGGGTGATAGTGTTAGTGGAAAATGCTAAGGGTTGAGAAAGAAGTCGATAAAATATACAGTCAGCTGAGATTTGTCAGTTCGTGGAGTACTTGGATATGGATTAAGTAATTTATTGGCAACATTTGAATATACAAATGGTAAGTAGGATTAGGTGATGAACTTGATGCTTCTTCTTGACCCTCTCTTGAACTAGGGTGTGTGTGGCTGGGTTTGTGGAGCTTCATAAATTCTTGTAGCTCAGTGATATCTTCTAGAGATATATTAGGATACTCAATATGTGTGTTGTCAAAATTATAAAGTACGGTGGTTAACATGGCTTCTAGATGTTTGTGGATATTTTGATATAGTTTTAGAATACCAAAAGGATGATATAATGTGGACTCACATAGATTTAAATGTTGGTGAGTATTATATACCTCTAACCACCCATGGCTTATGATCCATTGATAACTGCAGGCTACAACCTCATAGTTGGCCGGGGTTTCAGGAATATCATCTGGAACAAACATGTCTAATTTATCGACATTGTTGTCCAAGATGTTAGAGTTTTGTAGCACCCGACACCAACTACGAAGGTTGAGCACAATGGGGTGCAAAGGATAGAAGAAAATATCTTTAGGATCAGTTAGTACTAAGTCCCCCAGAAAAATTCCCATGATGATGGTAGGATCAACATCATGTTTTGTATTTTGTTAATAAGTGTTAGTTCTCCTAGGCTTAGGTCATCAAACAGATTTATATTATATTGAAGTAAAGAGAGGGTTAGTGTAGACAAAAAGAGAGTCAGAGTTTGAGGAGGGGGCCCGAGGAGTTACTGGCCAACAAACCTATCTCCGAGGCTCACTCAAGGAGTAGTCGCATCTCGTCGGTTGGTTCTTGTCGTTGGTTGTGTTCCTAGATGGCCAGCTGGCGCTCCAACTCTTGTATGCATGAGCCCTTGGTGGTGAGAAGATTAGAAATAGTGGTTTCTCTTACCATCCTTGTGGCATGCATCTCTTCAAAATGCCTTGTTGCTTCATCCTGTGCTGTGGCTGCAGCCTCCCTTCCATGAACCTCTGTAATTTTGTGAAGTCTTTCTGCGGCCAAATTTTGACTTTCTTGCAGTTGTTGTGTTATTTGCATCATAGCTTCTTGGTGTGTAGCCATCATCTTCTGCATTTCGGACTTATTAGTGCTGATGGTCTCATTGAGTACTCTTGTTTTTTTCTACATTTGCTTTGTTGCTTTGTTCCCTTTCTTGTTGGAGTTGGAGCACTCTTTGTTCTACTTCTTTCAAAGTTAATGTTAGTATATCTAGTCATCTTTGTAGCTCTTCTTCCTTGGCTTGGGAGGTGTGTTGTAGCTCCTGTATAGCTGTTGAGCTTGGATAGCCGCTTGTTCCTTGTTATGTGTGACTTCCTTTTGAATCTGCTCCTTGGCTTGTTCCAGCTACGCTTTCAAATCTGTATTCTCCTTGATTTTTTGCATTATAGTCGACTCAGAACAAGATTGTTATTTTTGAGTGCTTGTTATCTAGCTTCCCGCTCCTCAGTCGCTTTTAAGCTTTTAAGGATAACATCCCTATGGGTTGCTTCTACTACTGTTAGATGCTCTTGCAATGTCTAAACTTGAGTGGTAGCCTCTTGGACAACCTGCTTCCATAACGTTGCATTTTGGTCATGAAGCATATGGGTTGTAAGGAGATGGCATCGCCATACACGTTACTCTAATTCCCAAAGGGAAGCACTTGTTGCTACGGCCCCTTCCAGTCCAGTGTGTGTGGCAAGTGCAAGAATTCTTCCAGTCCTTCCGTAGTCTCTTGAAAGAATCTGTCATAATCTATATTATGGAGGAAAGATGTCTCTGGTATCTCCTCCTCATCCTCCAGATGTCTTTTATTGGGACTTGGTGTCTCTTCAACCCTTGGTCATTTTTCTATATCCAGGGGCTCATCTATGAGTTGTTACTAGGAGTGATGTGGCTTCTTCATGTCCTTGGGGCTCTGCTTCTAGCAACGCTTCCGGTTTGAGACTCTTTCTTCTGCAGTCCACCAGTAGAAGTAGGTGTATCTGAAATTGTTGAATTTTGAGCCGGACTTTGCGTCGGACTTTGAGGGGTAGTTAGATGATGTACTTCCGTCCTCTCTTGAGGTGCTATCAACAAGCTGAGACTTGCTTCCTGCTACCCTAGTACTTCTTGGTATGATGCTATTTCCTAGGTGAGCTCAACCTTGATCCTTTGTGTCTCCTCAGTGACGTCCAGTATAATGCCTCTCATCTTCTTCTCAGTCTTCTTCTTTCTCTCTTTCTTGATCTCCTTCATGATTTATTTTGTTTCCATCAGTACGGCTTGTCCTTCTTCCTGCATTTCTTTAGCAGTAAGTGGTGGTTGTTCTGTTTGTCGTGCCAGTTGCATCCTTTACTCTGATTTTAGATCTGAAAGAGGCCTCTGAGCTACGTGATTCAGCACACCTATGTCATCAGAGGTAAGGGTTGAGATCTTTGACTGGTGGGCCTTTAGATAATTTTCCATTTCTCTGTGGATGTAATAAGCCCAATCATCTTCTTTTTCCTCATGTACCTTGGCTATCTTATCTAGGGGCACCTTGTTGTACCTGTCTACTGGCTTTACTTGCATAATGAGCGACATTGCTTTGTAGGCCTTTTTTGTTACTTCATCCCTGATATTGTCATACTCGGCTCCAGGGGTATCTTTTTGTAATTATTTGTGTGTATTTTAATTGGTGGTGGTAATTGCAGAGCCTCATGTATCAAGTCTTCCATGATCAACACCTGCTCTGTGGTGCCATCCGCTTTAGTTACCATTCCCCTCTTTGTTGCCTTGTCGTATGTCTTGATGTATTCTGCACACAGCTCTGCATCAATGTTTTGAGGGAGACATTCTACCATATCCTCCAAAATCTATAAGGCCTCAAAACTGTGGTACTGTAGAGCTACCTTTCCATGTGCAGTGTGGAGTTCTTTTGCTGATGATTGCGCCATGGAATGCCTGGGCATACTGACCCAGATAGCTTAGTTTCAGGCCCCGTGTGTGGGTCTTCTCTTTCTGCTAACTGGGGATCCCATTGCACTGGCTTGTGTCACTGCCGAGGTCTCTACAGTTTCCAGGTCAGATGTAGCTGAGATCGACATTTGTAACATTGAGAAGAAGGTCAATCCATAGACTAGAGGGCATGTGCCATGCCTTGTTGTTTTCTTTTCTTTTCTTATTCTTCTTCTTCTTCTTTTTTGGAAAGTTTCAAGGTTAAATTTGATGGGAAGTGTGTTAGTGGTGTGAGAAATTAAGGAGGTATGAACTTAAATTGAGAAGGTGCACATCATGATACTATCGTGAGACGACAGGGTCCAAAACCCACCGTCGTGAGGTGGGTAAACACCGTGAAAAGTGCAAGTTTTTAGGCCGTGAAAGGTGTTTCCGTGAAATGGCCTAAACTCCTGAAATGGTTTAAACCCGTGAAAGGTAATCCCATGAAATGACTTAAACCCGTGAAAGGTAATCCCATGAAATGACTTAAACCCGTGAAAGTGCAGGTTTTTTGGCCATGAAGGGTTATTCCGTGAAATGGCCTAAACCCGTGAAAGGTAATCCCGTGAAATTGTCTAAACCCATGAAAGTGCAGGTTTTGGTTTCGTGAAAGTGTAGGTTTCCTACCTTATTTTTAAAGAGTGAATTTGTGAATGCATGATGTGATTTACCAACAGAGTGCGGGGTTTGTGAGATGAATGTGATTGACGACATGGGGAGCAAATCATTCACATTTATTCAATCCACCACTTTCAATCATGCAACCTATGCACAAGAAGAAAAGAAACAAAAACACGAAAAGAAAACGCAAGGGCAAGGTACAAGTTCCCACCTCAAACCCAGATATGTCGATTTTGCAAGGCAGATAGACGGAAACCGAAATCAATGAGATCCAAGCTCGAGGGTTGTGCACACGATGAATGCAAAATGCACAAAAAAGGAAAGAAATTTGATTTTATGGCAAAGCCATTGGACTAGGCAGGTGCCTTAATGAGAATGCCACATGGCTTCTCATGATTGGTTGTGAGAAAATGTAACCATTTCACGACGTGAACTTTTGCATGACATTTATATGTAGAGATTCCCACCCTGAGCCATGATGTCTCAATGTTTAGTTCAGCTTCATCAAGTGAAGCCATGTTCACATGCAATATCCTCTTCTGGAGTATCTATTTGGCCTTGGCCTCCCTTGCCTTAGCCTCTTCTTGACCTTGTTGGATTTTTTCTTTTGCGATCTCCTTTTGTTGTTTTAAGATGTTCTTGCAAGAGAATCTCTTGGGTCACTGGTGGTCCAATATATTTTTTAAGCTTGCTTCCATTAACGTAACCTCCATTTGTATGCCCTCAATTGTCTCAATTCTAATCGACCCTTGAGGTGTGATCTCGGACACTTGGAAAGGTCCTAATCCTCTATACTTGAGTTTCTTTTTTATGGTGCTCCCCACACCATACATGAGGTCAAGGTCCCCCTTTTCTAGTTCCTTTTGTTTCACCAAGTATAATAAGGCCTGATGGTCCATAAAGAACATAAATTTGTTGGCCAATAGGTAATGTCGATACTTCTTGACTGCATAAACCATGGCCAACCCTTCTCGTTCTGTGGTAGTATAATTCACCTCTACAGCATCATTCAGTTGGCGACTATCGAAGCAAACTTAGTCCAATTTGAACTCACTAGGCTGTGCCAATACGCATCCAATAGCAAAGTTCGATGTATCGATGTGCACATGAAATATAAGGTCCCAATTAGGTGGTCTTAGAATTGGTGTGCTAGCCAGCACCTTGCTTCAATCTATCATATGCTTCCTGGCATTCTTCAGTCCGATAATGAGTAGCTTATATAATGGCCTGGCAAT
Source organism: Cibotium barometz (assembly GCF_041138505.1). Classification (NCBI taxonomy): domain Eukaryota; kingdom Viridiplantae; phylum Streptophyta; class Polypodiopsida; order Cyatheales; family Cibotiaceae; genus Cibotium; species Cibotium barometz. The sequence goes on from NC_141084.1 coordinate 24,660,172, forward strand.
TTTAACATAAAATATTATGAAACGATGGTAATACCCAATGTGGCCCATAAATCTTTGCACACCTTTGCGATTAGTGGGTGGGGGCAGTTCCAAGATCAACCTGACCTTGCTGTCATCTGTGGATATATTGTTCTTAGAGATAATGTGTCCCAATATCACACTGTGTTTGACCCAAAATTGAAATTTTAAAGGGTTTAAGGATATACGATACAATTGACATCGCTCAAACACCTTTCTCAAGCAAGTCAAATGATCTGTCCATTGAGAGCGTGCACACAGATCATCAATGAATACCTCCAACCATTTTTGCAGTCTTTGAAGGTTGTGCACATTAATTGTTGAAATGTTGCTAGGGCATTGGTGAGACCGAAATGCATGACTTTATAAGCAAACGTCCCCCACATTGTATTGAATGTTGTCTTATACTGGTCTTCGGGCACTATTATAGACACCTGATTGTAGCCTGAAAATCCGTCGAAGAAGCTGTAAGCTTCTTCACCAGCTACTCTCTCCAAAACATGTTTTGTATAAGGCAATGGGTAATGGTCCTTCTTCCTAGTAGCTACATTGACCTTTTTGAGATCGACACATACCCTAAGTTTCCCATTCTTCTTTGGCACTATTTACGATTGGTGACAACCAATCCGTATGTTCTATCCCTCGTAGATGAAATCCACACAGTAATGAGTTTATCAATTTCGTCCTTTATAATTGTCTTGCATATTTAGGATTCATCTAGTATGGTTTTTACCTGGTTGGTCTTGATCTGTCCATGATTGGGATCGTATGTTGCACCACTTTAGGTGGTACACCCTTCATCTCTTTGTAGTTCCAAGAGAAACAATCCTTAAACCCTATAAGGAGAGCGACAAGCTCATTTTCTTCAGTCGGAGTCAAGTCCTTATAGGTAGCGATATAAATAGGTTTGGTTTCCTCCCCTAGTTCTGCAATATCAACTTCCTTGACTTCAGTTGGGCCATCGTATGATGTGGATAACCCATCTTCCTTAACTCTTTTTGTTGTCAGTCAGACCGCCTTTTGTTCGTCAATTGTATAGGTTTTGAAATGGTGTGGTACTGAAAGCAAGTCTGATTTATCCTTATTCTCACTTTTTGTTTTAGCCATAACTTTCATGGCCTCTCACTCAGCTTCTACCAAAGCTTTGTTTTGTTTTTGGCGCCCACCTTTCATTGGCTTAGGCGTTTCCAGTTCTCGAAGGATGCCTTCCTCCCTATGTTTCCCTTCAAGGGATATCTTACTCAATTCCTCACCCCGATCCTTAGAAAACTCGTCATGTACCTTAGTAGCTTTGAGGTATCTCAGCCACTAGGCATCCCCATGGGTTTTCTTCGTAATAATAGGGTATTTCATTGAGGGATATATCGTTTCTACTTTTGCCATCTTCTAAGGCGTATGGCCTTGTGATCTAGTCCCTTCTATGCTAGAAACTTCCTCTTCTAATTCCTCATCAATGGTTTGCCAATTGACCATATAGACAGAGGTGGTGGGAACAATCCCAAATTCCACATATTGCGTTCCTCGGGGCTGCATCACATCTATGGTAGCTAGCACATGCATCCAATTTTCACTAAAATCAGGAGGAGGAAGTGATGCATACATTTTCGTTTCCTCTTCCTCTTTGGAAATTTCCACCGTGGGCTAGTATATTTGTACAGATGTGGTCGCTCGGCTGTGACCGAATCATTACCAAACAATTGCCCTTCCATGGGGTGTGCTCTCCATGTTCTCAAATCTATCTTTAGAATTTGCAAATCCCTACAACCATACACATGATCTAATGCCCAATTGTGCACCAATTTGGATTTCCGCATGAAGGGTCTCCCTAATATTATGTCATAAGAGTTTGGTTGGAGCAGAAAGTCCATTACTACAAATGTATGATGGTGATGAAACGTAAAGAGTTTGAGTCTCATATTCTCTAAAAGCCCAATGGCCTTTGAAGATGTTCCGTCTAGCATTTTAATGATAAGATCTGCTCTTTTCAGATCGGGTTTTCCCCAATTTTCCCAACATCGTTTTGTGATGATGCTAACCCCCGCCCCACCATATAGGATAGCCAATCCTTGGTATCCATTATGATGAATTGGGATCGTAACATTAGTGTCATCACTTTCATAAATAATGCCCCAATCGATTAACCGGTATCTTGAGACGACTATGGTTGTTCTTTCCCTTGTGTGTTTTAAGGTTCTTTCTGCCAGAGGTGACTGAACCTCCTCTGTAGTGTCAGCTGGCCTTAATCCACCCTCTACTCATTCCTTTATGTCTGCCCATAATGTTGGTGAACTACGTAGCAGTTGTTCCAATGGCATTTGCATAGAAGTGGACAGTATAGCTGCAAGACTTCCTATGTCTCTGGGTTCTCTAGAAATTGAGAGTTCCTTTCATGTGTGCATCTCGTATCCATCCCTAGGGCATAAATGGATGGACTCATCCTCTGCATCTTTCTCAAACATTCTTGACATCGTGTTTCATTGAGATCCCTCTTTCGTCTCTTGTGAAATTGGAGTAGGTACATCCAATTCCCTTTCCCTTGTTGGTTCATTTCTTGGATACATTGTATCCCTGACCCGGTTAGCCTGTTAGCCTGTAGCTTGGCTTCGTGAAGTCGTTGACACTCTTCTACTAGGGCCTTGGCTTCTTCAAGCTTCCTTATCTCCCCTTCAGCATTTAGGTATTCACCGACTCCCTTAGGAGTTGATGGTCTTTCCCCTTGCATTTCTTGGTTAGGCTTATTGGTTTGAGTGCTTGATCCCTCTCTTATCTTGATTGAGTGGATCCGATGTCGATTGTATCTTCTTTAGATCCATCTTGAATCGTGACTCTGGTGTCACCCTTACCCACTTTTTTCACCCTCCTTCTCCTACCAGTTCTAGAAGAGGTTGCATCTGTTGGGTTCTTCCCTTTGTCCCCCAATTGGGCTTGGGCTCGTGTCTAGACATTGAGTGGTGTGATGTTTCTAGGTTGCACACTAATGGTCCGAGAACAATGGCCTGGTTAGAAGTGGAAGTCGAACCACTTGCACAGTATGGAGAATATTTGATCAAATGATAAATCCCACATTTAGTACAAGTAAGTATTGGCATGTCATTGGGTGGTGCATTCAATTGTTGAGGTCGATGCGTATGAACCACATTCTTGTTCGGACATTTAGCGATTCAATGCGGTCCACCCGTAAGCAAAACATTGTAGTGGTCCTCTCCTCATATTTGTCTTTATGTCCTTACCCTTCCATTGTACCATGGTTTGAAACATAGCTACTAGCATGTTATTCTCTAAGACATAGATTTCTAGTGCAATCGCCCGTAGCTTCCTCATAGTACTAACCATTGATTTCTACTTCATGCACCATCCATATCTTCTAAAATGGATCTTCAATCAATACTTGGTTGTTTTATCTTGTGGTGGTAGAGGTGAAGTGTCATGTACCCAAAACATCCCCCTAGGTAAATAAGAAGGGTTTGGCTGTCGTGCAGTTGTAGTGATTTGCACAGGTGGTGCTGGTAAGACCATAGGAGCACTAGGTGCCGGCAACTGTGCTATGGTTTGGAACCTTGGATATTTGCACATGGAGGTGTCATGATTCCATAATTTTACACAATACGCATAATAGAGTAATGGCCTTGCTCTTAATTGTGGGTATTTGGTGGTAGTGTGATTCAATCTACACATAGAGCACCACACCAATTCTCTACAAGGGTAAAGATGGGTATGCCCTTGCCCAGATGCTTCTCTTCCATCCTTTACCTTCAATTTTTCTAGTATTGCATCCATAGTCGTGTTCCCGGCTTGCTTGCTCTGAGTTCCAATCTCTTAGTGACTTAAAACTCGCAAAGTTGTTGGCTGCCAAAGATATTTTGACATCTTCTAGTTGTGGCAATTCCAGCATATTGTCTTCATATTCAATTGCCAGTTTACAACATGCATCCAGAGTAGCCGATTGGGCTAATACTAGATAATTATGCATCTTGTGGTCTCGAACTCCTCTCCAGAAAGCAAGGTAATAATTGATCATCACAGTTAGCCTCTCCCATAGTTTGCACCTTGAATTCAAGTGCTTTAGCCGAGACACATAGTCTCGCATCAACTTCATTTCTTTTTGTTTGATGTTGTACAGCTGTGCCATAGAGGACTCCATCTGTCGCCACTTCGGCGAAGCTTGGCACAAACACATTCTTGAGCCACATGAAATTAATCTTATCTTCGAGTTTGAGGGTTCAGAACCATTGATGTGCTTTTCCTTCTAGGGTTAGTGAGAAAGCATGAAACCTGGTTACATCACTTACTAGCCCGTAGGTTTTGCATGTGGACTCAAAGATCTCTACATGTTGAATAGGATCCCCATCCCCATAGAATTTTTATCTGAGCTTTGAAATGATGTGTGGCTTCATTTGGGAGGGTCTGGATTCTAAAGCAATGCCTAGTTCCTTGACCATTCCTCGGCCCATTTCCACAGCCATATTCAACAAATCCGTCCTTGTTGCCGCATTCAGATCTATGGTTGGATCTACCCTTGGACTTTGAGGAGCTACTCCCCCCTACCTAGACCTCGTCCTCTTCCAACACTAGCCCTTCTAGGCATTTCTGGTCTATAGGACAGTCCGACCACTTCATTCTGGAATAGCTCATCATTAGCTACCTCCGTACACCTTTGTAAAATTAAGAGCTCCATGTCTTGTAAGAACATGGAATGATTGATCATCCGCTCGATGTCCTTCTTGGTGTATAGGTGGTCTTCCACTTCACCCACTTCTCTTGGTAGATTATCCCCTTCATCCAGGGTTACAAACCCTTCCTCCGCTCTTGGCTCTTCATTAATGGGTTCTAAGTTTGGAATTTCTCCCACTCCTGCCAATGACCATTTTCGGCTCTTTACATGATTGGAGTAAGTTCACACCTCCCATCTTCTTTTGTTTAGCCCTAGCCCTTCAAGTATCAAGCTCTTGTTTCCTTAAGCTCAATTATCATAGCTGTCGTTCTACTTCAATCCTTTTCAAATCTAATTCTACTTTCTCTAACGTTGGGAAGAATACTTAACCTGTCTTGGCTACACTTTCCATGTCTCTTCTCATTCGGGGGGTGCCAGTGTTTGATAGCCTAGAATTTCAAGGTTAGATAGGTAATTCTTGTCTTGGACCAAGTCGAGCACGCTGGTGGACAAACTTGTGCCCGCAGATTGCACCTCTTCATCATTGTTGGTTTGGAGACCAAAAAATCCCCAGCCTATATCAATGATACCACTGGATCTAGTAGGAGAGGGTGGTTTCTCCTCTTTCCCCCAAACCCAGAGTATCGCAGCCATTCTTCCATGGATTCTTCACTACTAGTCTCGATGGTGGTTAGATTCCTTAAGACACTCAATTGAGTGGCCTGAACCAACACTCTTTCGATACATTAGGACATTTTGGAGGTCATTCGTAGGGCCTTTTAGTAGAGAGAGAAAAAGGAGCGCATCCAATCAGGAAGAAGGCAACGTTACGTTGAAAAATAGGTTATTTATTTTTTCTAAATCCAAAAACTCTTCTTTCTCACCTCAAAATGTACTCTACTTACACTTTTCACACCCAAATGCATTAAACACACCTACACTTTTCACACCCAAATGCATTAAACACACCTACACTTTTGTAGGGAGGGAAACTTCTATTCGAATCCATGTATTAAATACACCTTTTTGCAAAGGAGGAAAAATTCCCTCCCTCTCAAACTTCCTCTTGGCCTTAAACAATATCTCACGCTCTTTTCATTTCCTCTATCTTCTACTGCACTCCATTTTCTGAAGCTTCAGGCTTTTGTACTCCATTCCTTCTTGAAAAGATAGGTAGAAAATCTCGTTTTATATCATCCCAATTTTGCTCCACTAATGTTATCATAGATGATTCAATTCCTAGGGCAAGGAGACCAAGATCATAAGTGTTTGCTATACTTGTATCCAACTCTCTCAATGCGCAAAATTAGTGGACTGAAGTGCTAATCACCACAAGGGCACATGGGTCCTTATGCAATCAAGGAAGAAAAGAAAGACAAGCAACAAGAATGCATTTAGGGCATCATGGAAAGGAAGAGTAAAAGACTTCAAGATAGAGACTGGAAGGACAACCATCAAGGAAGTCCTAATGCAGAATATATATATGCATAATGAGCTTGTGCTTGAGAATCCAGATGACATAAAATTACCCTCGCATAGACAAAACTATAAGTAAATCTATCGCTTGGTTGTCAATCTTTCATTTTCTCATAATGGTCTAATGAACTGTGTAAACTATCCACATCTATGGTTGTTGCAGATATGTACCCCTGATCATATGAGGAGTGGGAGCTAGTTTAGTGCATCATTGGAATTATGAATGTGGTTCACACACACATTGGTCGGCTATAGTATGAGGGAAGGAGCAACAAAAGCCTTGTAGATGCAGGAATTTTTTTCTATGATCATTTCTACCATCTGCTCAACAAGAAACACAATCGTGGCTGCTTGGAAGAGCTACCTTTGCAAGCTGAGTGGAACTACATGGATTGGCCTATCCCAGAACCCTCAGTAATGGAGTCATCAAAAAGAGCAAGCTTTTCAAGGATGTGCAATGCTCTCTACGAGGGAGCATTCCAACTCGTGTAGGAAAACGTAATCTTGTACAGAGTCTTTTGATTTGTACAATCCATCTAAATATGGAATCAATTCTTCTTCCAAATAAACATCATCTGCATTACCTTCAAAAGAAAAGGGTGATATCCATGTTCCCATGGGATTGTACATAGCCTTCTCAGGGGTATCATCAATTAATAATGTATTTGTGGGGTTATACGGTGTTGGATATCCACCTAGCACTTCATAAGTAAGGGCACCCTAGGTTTGTTGGGATGAAAAACACCTAGGTCAATGTAACAATGCCTTTGGTCATATACAAAATACAATTCTGTTTCCTCAATCTTAGATTCTCTCAAAACTAGCGTGACAAGGGGCCTCAAATTATGCATCATCATTGAGGACCAGATGGCCAAACTAAAGTGCTTAGTTAAAGTTGATAAATTGATACATTTTGGGCCTTAGCACATGACATGCATTTCTCCGACTTTGTAATTCCCTGTAGCACTTGGTCCAAAGCTCTTGGGCTGCCTTTTGAGCAACAATCCATTAATATCCAAGATAATAAGCCTCCTCGGTGTCTTGGAACCATTATTGACATGATTCTAATCAGTCTGAATATGATTGAAGCTTATAATAATCATTGTTAAGGGACAAAAACAACTAATAGAAAAAATTCTTAAAATTGAGTTGGTTACATTACATCAGGTAAATTAGGCTTGGGATCTTCATCAAGCTTGGGATCCTCACTAGCCTTGGCATCCTCATCAGAATTAGGTTCTTCATTGTGTTTGCCTCCCTACTACAAGGTCCCGCCTCAGCCTCTGTAGTCTACTTCTCGTCTGTTTTCTCTTCAGGCTTCGGCTCTGCCTCTTCAGCTTGCTCTACCTCATCAGCCTTGGGATGTTCAATGTTAACCTCCACATTGGACCTTGGCTCTGCCTCTATGTGCTCAGAGGGCTTTGGTGATAAAAAACAGGAGCAGGATGTAACACACACAAGAGAAGCAAACCCTAATCCATAACCATCAACCATAAAGAAGGAGAGAAGCCATAGTCACCATCTCTCTCACACACACAAAGGAGAACACAACATAGTGTTATGTCCACACTACAAGTAAACCTAATGTAATGTCCACACCACACATGACCAGCTGGACGCGGTCATAAATACACCACACGATATCTATCTACCATACTGTCACTCTGTCAGCACCCATGTGCTATCCTCCAGCTGTATACGAGCTTGATATTTCAACACTCCCCCTCAAGCTCGACATGTCCATCTCTAGGACTCCCAATCTAGTACGGAAATACTCGAACTTATCTTTACCAAGTGCTTTGGTAAAGATATCTGCAACCTGCTCATCTGTCTGCACATATGTCAAATCAACATGCCCATCTAGCACCTTCTCTCTGATGAAGTGATAGTGGACCTCAATATGTTTGGTCCTGGCATGATAAACTGGGTTGCTAGCAAGCTGAATACTACTCATGTTGTCACAATGAATGACAACGCTCATATCACTCTGTAGCCTGACATCATCTAGCAACTTCTTCAACCACATAGCCTCACATGCAGCTATGGCTGCTCCACGATACTCTGCCTCTGTGGTAGATAAAGCAACTGTAGGTTGCTTTTTACTGCTCCAACTCACAGCTCCACTACCAAGGCTGAAAACATAGCCACTGGTAGATCTCCTGTCATATGCACTACGGGCCCAATCTGCATCTGTATATCCATAGACATGCATGTCTTTTCCTGCCTCATAGAAAAGACCATAATGCGCGGTAGTTTTGACATATCTCAGAATCCGTCTCACAGCATCCAAGTGAGGTTTGCGAGGACTCTGCATAAACTGACTCACCAAACCAACTGCATAACTGAGATCTGGCCTCGTAATGGTCATGTAGATAAGACTACCAACCATTTGCCTGTACATGGTGATATCATCAAGCTCATCACCCAAATCAGCCCTAAGCTTCATGTTTTGCTCTAATGGTGTCAACATTGGTTTGCATGCTGTCATACCATACTTTGCCAGCATGTCAAGTGCATATTGCCTTTGCACCAACCATATACCCTTGCTTGTTCTAATCACCTCAATGCCAAGAAAGAACCTCAAATCACCAAGGTCTTTCATATCAAACTCTTTGCATAAAGAGGCCTTAACCTCATCAATGCCTTTCCCACAATCACCTGTGATAATCAAATCATCAACATAAATGACTATCATCACGATACCATCATGTGTCTTCTTCACATAAAGTGAAGAGTCTGCATTTCCAACCACAAATCCAATACTGACAAGATATCTGCTGATCTTGTCACTCCAAGCACGAGGTGCTTGTTTCAAACCATAGAGTGCTTTCTTTAACCTGCAAACAAAAGTCGGATATTTTGGATGTACATAACCTTCTGGCTGTTCCATGTACACCTCTTCTTGTAGATCACCATTCAAGAAAGCATTTTTTACATCTATTTGATGTAAAGCCCAACCTTTTTGTGCTGCTAATGCAATGATAGACCTCACTGTAGCCATCTTAGCCACTGGGCTGAAAGTTTCATCATAATCAAGACCATAAGTTTGTGCATATCCTTTAGCGACCAGCCTTGCCTTATGTCTCTCTAGGCTGCCATCTGACTTGCACTTTACCTTATACACCCATTTGCATCCAATTGCATTCTTTCCTTTAGGTAACTCAGCCAATTCCCATGTATCATTTTTGTCCAAAGCATTCATCTCTTCATCCATGGCTTTCTGCCATACATGCTCTCCAATAGCCTCTGAATAGCATGTAGGTTCCACATGCTTTACCATAGATGTCATGTATGCATAATGCATAGCAAAATCTCTATATGTCAATCTTTCCACTGGATATCTGACTCTCTGGGATCTCCGCAATGCATGCGGGTCACTCTGTACACCTGTAACTCTGGCATGTGGTGGCACATATCTGTCCTGCCTAGCACCAGCAGGTGTGCGTACAACAGGTATCCCGAGCTCCTCATCCAAACTCTCTGAGCTAGAAGACTCATAACCTGTGATCCCAATTCCCTCGACTTTCTTCTTGCCTTTATCCATAGCACTACTCCCAGTGCTCACACTCTCATGTCTCAGACGTCCTGACCATGGACGTACACTGCTACTACTCTCAGCTTCTGCTGCTGGCCCAGACATAGTAGTAGAGCTAGAACTTGCTTGTGATGGCAAGTTCACAGGCACATTCGCCTCAAGTGTGTCAATGACTCCCTCATCTTTGGCTTTATACCAACTAGCAAGCTCATCGAATACAACATCTCATGAGATGACTACTTGTCTAGTTTGAGGGTTATAGCATTTGTAAGCCTTTCGATCCTGTGCATATCCAACAAAGACACATTTCTCTGCTTTAGGATCCAACTTCCGTCTTCTTTCATCAGGCACATGAACATAAGCTACACATCCAAAGACTTTCAGATGTCCAATATCTGGCCTGTAACCTGTAAGCCGCATCTCAGGCGTGCTTCCATGAATGGCTGCTGTAGGTGATTTGTTCAGGATATACACTGCAGTAGCACATGCTTCTGCCCAATAGTAATCTGGCATGCTCTTTTCATTGAGCATTGCCCTTGCCACTTCACATATGACACGATTCTTTCTCTCAGCCACACCATTCTGCTGAGGTGTATACCTGCATGTCAACTGTCTTCTTATCCCATGCTTCCGCAAGAAATGCTCAAATGCTTTTGAGGTGTATTCACCACCTCCATCTATTCTCAGACACTTAATCCAACAGCCATATTGTTTTTCTACAAGAGCTTTAAAATCCATGAATTTTTCCAGCACTTCACTCTTCTCTCTCAAAAAATATATCCATGTCATCCTGCTGAAGTCATCTATAAATGTCACATAGTATAGACTTCCTTTGATAGATGGGTTTTGTGTTGGGCCCCATACATCACTGTGCACTATCTCAAGTGGTCTATTACTCATGTTTCCTTCTCTAGGAAACCTCAACCTTGCCTGCTTTCCAAACTGACAGGCTTCACAAACATGCATATGTCCATCATATTTAAATCGAGGCAACCCACTGACAATGCCTCTTGTTTGCATGTTCTTTAATCTCTGTATATTGACATGTCCAATCCGCTTGTGCCACATGTCAATGTCCTGCACAATCCCATTACTCTTTGAAAACATGGCTGAACTCAATTCTGGTATGCCTGCATCCAATTTGAACAACCTTCCTTCCTTCTTGCCCTTGGCAACCAATCTACAGCCATGCTTAAAATCTTCCACAAAACAGTCTTTCTCATTGAATCTTACTTGTAATCCCTGCTCAACCATTTGGCCTACTGATGCCAAACTCTTTGTAATGGATGGTACATATAACACTTCTGACATATTTTTCACATTTCCATCATGCATCTTCAAAGGCACACTGCCAACATGTGTTATAAGATGCTGAGTATCATCTCCTGTGACCACATAACCATTTGTATCCAATGGTTGCATCTTCTCAAACCACTCACCATGACATGTCATGTGGTTTGAGGCACCTGAATCCATATACCATGACTCATCTCGAGCATTCTGAGAATCCATTGTCCCCATAACATGCTTCATTGCAAAAAGATGATTGGAACTCCCATCATTGTTACTGGTAGATGCATAATTTCCATGTTGTGGTCTTCCATTCCTCACATCATTTTGCTTTTTGTAACAATCTTTTGCCAAATGTCCAAGTTTGCCACAATAGTAACATTCAATCCCATTCAAATTTTGTTGAGGACCTTGCCATCGTCCTCTACCACGAGCACCTGTTCCAAATCTCCCCCTATGGGATTGAAATCCACGACCTCCACGTGATCCAAATGATGACTGTGAATTCTGAAAATTCTGATGTGATTGTGGTTGAGTAGACCTGTCATTCCAACCACGTCCTCCACGGCCTCGAGGGGTAAATCTCCCCCTGCCTCGAGAGCCTCTAGATGAGTAAAAAGCCTGATTTCTTGCATGTTCATCATTGCTTGACGAGGATGCACCACCTGTAACACTCATACCACCAAGGCCAAGCTTCAATTCTTCCACAATGAGCAATGACACAAGCTCATTAAAGTCTGGCATTCCTCCCAACCTTACTGAGATGGAAGTGTCAAAAGATTTGTATTCTTTGCCTAAACCACGCAATGTGAGAGCAACCAAATCATCATCATCCATTGGGGCATGGATTGATGACAAGGAATCAGCATAACCCTTGATTTCCTGAACATATTCATGTATACTCCTATTCCTTCGTGTTACACTGTGAATCTGTTGCTTTAGTTGTATCTTCCTTGCACCAGTGTCTGTCTCATACATTCGGCATAATATACCCCATGCTTCTTTTGGTGTATCTGCATCTTGGATGTGAATGAGCAAGGCATCTGTTACACATATTGAAAAATAATGCAACACCTTCGAAGATCGCTCTACCCATTGCTTGTGAGCCAGTAACTGAGCATTATTTGGTTGAGGAGGTAAGTATGGCTCCAGATCTTCCTCCGAGACAAGACTCCATAAACCTTTGCCTTTCAAAAAACTCTTCATTCGAAACTTCCACACTTGAAAGTTAGTGCGATCAAGCTTCTCGCCAACAATCTGTATCGGACCATCTCCCATTGTTGCAAAAAAAATTGTAGTAGATGTACCCCGTCAATCACAATGTATGAAGTACCTGTAATGCTCCAAATCTCTCCAAATCACATCAAATGCTTGCAAATTGTGTGCATTAACATCCCACAATGATTCACAGACAATGTACACTCGATCAAAGTTGAAACCAAATGAAACTCCTTCACAAAAAAATTTCTGGTTTTTTTCTCGCCAGTAAATTCTCGCCAATAACCAGTCAAGATTATGCTCTAAATCCTTCAAATCTTGTCCAAATGCAATGATTCAACTTGCAATGGCTTCCCAACACATTGCTCCAACATATACTAGAAGGGTTTGATCCAATTCTTCAAGGGGAATGAGAACCATCAATTTCTGTAACCTCTGGTTTGAATTTTTCTGCACCTGTCAGGTACCACCTCTCACTAAAAATGCTCTATCTCCTTCAAATCTTCTCCAAATCCAAAACTTTTTGATTCAAAAGTTTATCAACTCATAGGACTCTACTTGTACCAGAGGAATTTGGCCAATTTGATATAGACAAAGATTAATGCCTTGATTAAAAATGCTCTGTTTCTGGACAGAATTTCTGCAAACCTGCACACCTCTGATAAATCACTTCAATGAGCTCCAAATGCATGAAATGAGCTGCAACCAATCATCATAAGGCCTTAGCAATGTCTTTGCTAAACTCTCCAAGCTTTAAAGCATTCAATTTGGTGTCCAAATGAGTGAATTAGAGCAAATTCATTGCAAACTGTCCAAGAAACTCATCCAGAAAACGCCGCCTGCTCCTGGAGCTCTAGGAGAGAGGGGTAATCACTAATGAGTGGATAGGTCTCTTAGCAATGACCTAATATATCATGGGTATGAAGGGTTTGACTCAATTTTGAGTAGAATTGCCACAATTGATCCTCCACCGGGCATATGTTCTCTGTTTTTGTAGAGTCCAAAAAACCAGAATTTTTTTCTTCACAAATTGCCTGTAATGCATCAATTTTCATGCAATGGTTTGCTCCAGTGTTGCTAATACATGTGCCCTTTCACAATACATGAGAACCTCTGTGTTTCCTTTGTATTTGCACCAATACTTTTGACAAAATACATTCCTTCACAAGCTTTCCATGAAAGCTTCAAAACCAGAAATTTTCTGCTTGCTTTATGCACTTCAATCTTCACTGAACTTGCTCTTTGATACCTGCAATCCGCAGAGGGGGTCTTGCTACACTCACCAATGGTCCTTAGCTCTCAGATCTGATGCCGATGTGTGCTCCACAGCTTCTCCTTTGCTCCAAGCTCCAATGGCTTCCTTCACAGCTTTTTCTTCTTCTTCCCTCTTCTCTCACTCACTCTCACAACACAGCTAATGAGCTCTTGGCTCTGATACCATGATAAAAAACAGGAGCAGGATGTAACACACACAAGAGAAGCAAACCCTAATCCATAACCATCAACCATAAAGAAGGAGAGAAGCCATAGTCACCATCTCTCTCACACACACAAAGGAGAACACAACATAGTGTTATGTCCACACTACAAGTAAACCTAATGTAATGTCCACACCACACATGACCAGCTGGACGCGGTCATAAACACACCACACGATATCTATCTACCATATTGTCACTCTGTCAGCACCCATGTGCTATCCTCCAGCTGTATACGAGCTTGATATTTCAACATTTGGCTCGTCCCCTATAGCCTAAAGGAGCACCTCAACTTCTGCAGGATCGGGGAATTTCGGCTGGTTCTCCTCAGACATCTATGTGCTATTCTTTAGTATTAATCGTATCATGGTCACTCTGTACCGCTCCACATAGTTCCTATCATAATTCATAATGCGGTCTGAAAAAACAAAATTCACAATGTCAGACCGCAAATCTAGCTAAATCAATGTCCACCTGATGATTCTTTCACTTACCTTGGACATGAAGGGTTTCATGTGGAGAAGAGACTCTAGAGAATATATTTTGCATGTATCATCGATCTCCATCCCACAGGAGTGTGAGTCTCCTTGCTTGGGCACTTGAACAGGCTTGACCTCTGATTTGTACAGTTCATTGTCTCCATATAGGGAACCAAGAACATGAAGAAGCCTTTTGGTATACCTGCATAATAAATAAGCTTTCACAACAATAAGATACATTGCCATTTTCAAGGAGCCATAGATACTAGAGAAAGGTGCTTTGAATGTTTACTTACAGGCCTAACTCAGGATGTGATCTTAGTACTAAATTAAGAGTCCACACGATTCTCTTATCCAATTCTATAACGGCAAGGCTCCAATGGTTCCTGCAAAAGCAAAAATATCTAAAACTAAGGCATCCCCTATATATTAGATGTATATAACTAACAAGATAGAGGAGTAACATACCCTGATTCGTATGGAAAAATTAATACGATAACCTCCAACATGTTCAAATATGTGAACCACTTTTGAATCTCTTGTGCTGGGAAGGACTCCTTCGTAGTAGCAGTGGTGCGAGCTCTGAGAGTTGAGAATAAACACCTCAGAGTGGCTCTCACGTGGAAGTTGGCACTTTATTAAACTGCAAAACAAGGGTAACTCATTGAGGAAAAAGGGAAGAACTAAAGACGGAAGTACCATATCATCAGAAAATGCAATTCGGATACCTGCTTTAAAAAGAGACGTATAGGATAGTATTTGTGATCTGTGATGTCCTCTCCATCAAAGTTCTAACATCTACGATGTTAAGAGAGAGCTGTCGCTCACCATCTTCCATATTCACGAAGACAAGAATGCCCCTCTGCAAGCTCCTTAGTATCTCCAGGTTGACTGATTCCAACTCTTCTGTTTCTTTGATGTACTATTCGTGGAGATTCTTTGGGTTTGATTTTACTTGTTGATCCTTATCTTTTCTTGCCTTTTGCTCTTCCTCTCGTCTGGCATCTTGTTCTGCTCTAGCTCTTGTGTTAATATCATGTGTAATATCTACAACTTTTATTTTATCCTGAGGAGCTCTTGTTGCTGGTGGAATCATGAGGATGTTTTCCTTTTTTGGGTCTATAAGCTCTGCAAGGAGTAGAAGCTTCTCATACCTCCACCTAAGCCTCTTCAGTGTCTCACTATCCTTGGGCATTATAGTCATCCTATGTGCATGGGCACACACAACACACAAGTCATTAAAGTACTCTATGAGAAAGTCTCCAGCAGCCTTCTGTAGACAGAGCAAGGCTATCCTCTTCCTCCTTATTTACGGATAGGCTCCAATTCTCACATATAGACGTGTGCACCCTTTGGAACGGGAGCTTGGGAACACATAACTGCACACAATTCTGCACCTTCCTGATCTCCTTCACAATGTAGAAGTTATGTGAGAATCTCCTTGTTCTGGCCTGCTTCAGAATATGAATAGGTTTTCCTTTCCTTGGCTTCTTCTCTGAGGCAACCTTTGCTGCCAATCTAGGCCCCTTACCCTGTCTCCTTGCAGTGGCCTTTGTTCACGCCATGATCTACCAATTAGCCTGGTGGAAAGAGACATAACACAATCTCTCTCTCTCTCTCTCTCTCTCTCTCTCTCTCTCTCTCTCTCTCTCTCTCTCACACACACACACACTCAGATACGCAGACATAGACATACATGCACAAACAGACACAATCTTTCACACACACACACTCAAATACGCAGACACATAGACATGCATGCACAGACAAACACAATCTTTCACACACAAACATGCATGCATAGACAAACACAATCTTTCTCACACACACACACATACACTCAGATACACAGACACAAAGACATGCATGCACAGACAGACACAATCTTTCACACACACACACACACACACATGGACACACAGACATGCACGAACAAACAGACACAATCTATTTTTGTCTAGCTCTCTCTCTCTCTCTCTCTCTCTCTCTCTCTCTCTCTCACACACACACACACACACACACACACACACACACACACATGGAGAGAACTGTATACAACACAGACACACACATACAGTACACTCAAAAAGAAAAAGAGAGAGAGAGAGAGAGAGAGAGAGAGAGAGAGAGAGAGAGAGACAGAGAGAGAGAGAAGTTTGCACAGTTGCGCGTGATATAACTCTTGTAAGGGTAATGGAGGTGCTTTATCGTGCCAAATTGCACACATACAAACACATACATATACACTTATATCATCCACAAATACACACACACACACATAGAGAACCATATACAACACAGACACACACATACAGAACACCCACAACGAGAGAGAGAGAGAGAGAGAGAGAGAGAGAGAGAGAGAGAGAGAGTAACACAAAGAGAGAGAGTAATAGAGAGAGATTTAGAGATAGGTAGAGAGAGATAGATAAAGATTTAGGGAGTTAGTCAGAGAGAGAAAGAGTGAGAGATAGAGATAAAGTGTTAGAGAAAGAAATTTAGAAAGAGTTAGAGAAAGAGTGTGTGCAATTTGTGCATTTTGGCACGATATGGCTCATGTAAGGGTAATGGAGGTGTTTTATCGTGCCAAATTACACACACATACACCCACATACATATACACTTATATCACACACACACACACACACACACACACACAAAACAATAACCACACACAGTACACCCACAAAGAGAGAGAGAGAGAGAGAGAGAGAGAGAGAGAGATTTGTACAGTTTGGCACGATATAGCCCTTGTAGGGGTAATGGATTTGCTTTATCGCGCCAAATTGCACAAATACAATAAGAGGTTACTCCCCTTTTCTAATTCATGCCACTGTCTTACTTCTCAAAAAAAAAGAAAGCTTAAGCAGGGAGTCACTGCGCTGGATCCTGAGTTTAGTGTGCTGCGGGTAGGAGCGACATGCGAATGAAGTCTGCAAAGCTGTTGATGAGCACAAAGAAAAGATTTATTGACTTCACCACACTGATGACCTTGCAAAAGTTATGGCAAGGATAGATGAGCCACAGCTTGTGAGAGGACAGATAGAAGATCAAGGGTTTCCAACTGTGGAGCCGGGAGGATCAAGTTACCCCGTTTACTTCGTAAAAGATCAAGAACCCAATTCAAAAGACCAGGATGTGGAGGTAGATGAACAGGAGAAAGGAGGTGTTCTTAGTCTAGTGTCCCTTTCTAAGTGACCTGCTTGCCAGATTCTCTTTGTTAAGAGGGATTTCGATTTCTCAACAGAGGCTAAGGAAGAGATGCTGAAGAGAAAGAAGCAGAAGAAGAAGGAGCAACGTCTTAGCACTGACATGAAGGAAAAGAAGGAAGAATTTTTTGAGAGCAATGATCTAGCTCTAATTGATGAGAAACTCTTCGATTTTGTCTGTAATGCAGGAGTTGCTGAAGACTTTCACATTATTACAGAGATATTTAATAAGCCTTTGCAAGTGGAGTCCATTATGCATCAGCATGCACAGTACTTGTCGAAACACAGGGACGATTTCGAAAAATTAGTATCCAAAGGAAGGCTGCTGCTAAACAATCAGGCTTATGTGCACTTGCTGGATTGTGCACTAAGTAGGAAGGCAAACAGTTTTCTATACGAGAAGTACCAGGAACTACTATCTTCCTACAAGCCTTCTTGGCGTACCTTGCACTTAAGTTGTTGCAGGCTGTTATATGAACCATTTGGATTCCTCTCCTACCTGCAGTGCCTCTATAAAGACCTTCCTAAAATGGGTGAAGAACTACTGTATGAAGGTACTATCCAAAATGAAATTCTCTCTCAGAAGATAGGTTACCCTCCAAGGAGGCAGAACTTGAGGAAGATATTGAGTTAGTACAGGAGGAAGAGAATTCAAAGTCGATGTTCGTTATTGATAACAAACGTTATGTACTGTTCGTTGACATTCAGAATATTTTCAGCCTGAGAGGGAAGATTCTGCTTTATTGCCAATTTTTAGGAAGAGGGTAGTGGTTTTGTCTTGGAAGAGGGTAGTGGTTTTGTCTTGGAAGATGATCCAGATGACTTAGCATTGGAGGAAAATTATAATAGTAAAGAGT
Source organism: Cibotium barometz (assembly GCF_041138505.1). NCBI lineage: Eukaryota > Viridiplantae > Streptophyta > Polypodiopsida > Cyatheales > Cibotiaceae > Cibotium > Cibotium barometz. The sequence continues at coordinate 24,678,383 of NC_141084.1, forward strand.
GTCTCAGTATTTGCCAATTTTTAGGAAGAGGGTAGTGGTTTTGTCTTGGAAGATGATCCAGCTATTGCCAATTTTTAGGAAGAGGGTAGTGGTTTTGTCTTGGAAGATGATCCAGATGACTTAGCATTGGAGGAAAATTATAATAGTAAAGAGTGTCTCAGTATTTGTTTGGGCAAAGCACAGAAATTCAAAGAGGATGGATTTGTGCCAGATGATGATAAGTTGAATAACTCCACAAAGGAGTTTATGAACAAAGTAGGAGAAGATACTAAAAGTTCTATTAACCTTTGGCAAGACCAATTGTTCGTGACAGATGAGACTTAGGCTCTCTCTCTCTCTCTCTCTCTCTCTCTCTCTCTCTCTCTCTCTCTCTCTCTCTCTCTCTCTCTCTCTCTCTCTCTCTCTCTCTCTCTCTCTTTGTGTTCGTGACAGATGAGACTTAGGCTCTCTCTCTCTCTCTCTCTCTCTCTCTCTCTCTCTCTCTCTCTCTCTCTCTCTCTCTCTCTCTCTCTCTCTCTCTTTGTGTGTCTGTGTGTTGTGTGTCTGTGTGTGTGTGTGTGTGTGAATTTGATATGTAGACTTATGTTTCCTTAATTATTTTGTTTTGTAGAGTACATTTGAAGTCAAAGACAAATTCTTGCACGGCATAAAAGGGAGTATTGTGGCCGAGACGCAGCTCTCTCTCACTATCTAAGCAGATTGTCTAAGGCAAAGATTATAGTCTACCACAGTGCCATGAGCTAGAAAGGGAAAGTTGCAAATTTTGTATTCAAGACATTGTCCATGTTCCTAGGTGCAATGATTATTCCTAAGAGTTATGAGAAGATTATTTTGATAGAGAAGTCTACTGCCTTAGAAATTTTTGGATGCTACACTGGTTATGCCAGCAACCGAAGGGGTTACTTTCATACATATGTTGCGGTAGCATTGTCTCTAGGCATAGAGAACCCAGAGGAACTAGAAGAGTATGGCAAACACTATTTGCTAAGGTATAAACGAAAGCCTGATTCACTAGAATTGCCAAAGTCATTAGAATGGAAAGATACATTGTAAAAGACTTATGTGTTACATCTAATAAAAGTCTTTTGTTCTCTCCATTTGTTTTGTGCTTCTATGGCATCTGAGTTTTTAAATGCTTCAGAACGCTTCAATCTGTTCCTTTCCATATGTCTGAGTGTCTGCATCAGTTTGGATAACCTCAAGGTTTCTTTTTTATGTAGTTGTTGCAGTATCCTTCTATAGAGCCATTGGAACACTTCTTGTAGGCTGTTTGCCTTAATTTTTCCACCACCATGTTGTGTGTGCTTGAAATATGTATTTCGAGCCATATAGTGTGATTTCTCGAGTCCTTGTGTGTTTCAAATGCTAGGATCTCCGTACTTGTTGATAAAGTAAGGCATGTGGTTGTAGAGAATATGCTGCATAAGAAAACATACAATGCAAGTTAGTATCAAGGGCTAGGAAACAAGAGTAAGCTAGAAACATACCATGTAGTGTGTAATGTTGGTGTCAGTCGTCCAAGCAGCTCTGAATGCTTTTTTTTGAATGCTTGTAAGTTGTCTTGAAAGCTCTTTTTATCTTGCTAGGAGTAGTTGACTTTCTCACACATTTGGAACACAGTATCAATTGAACACCAAACATCTACTTTGACATTCCTTGAAGCACCTTCATGGTCTTTCACTGCATTATGAAGCTTTTTCCACTATTGGTATTTGATTCGACTTGTGTAGGTTGTTGTATATTGCTTTCCTAACTTTGTAGGTTTGTGTTGCTGATTATTCATTGGCTTGGAAAGAAATCTTCTTGCCTTAACACCTCCAATTGAGGGCTTCATTGGAATTTCCTTTTCATTTGATGACTTTTTAGTGTCCTTCAAAATCTGGACATTACCTCCATGTAGTCCAATTTCTGATAGCACCTTCTCCAATGCACTAATGGCTTCTTTCCTCTCTGCTACATTCTTGATCTTCCAAGCAAAGCCAATGTGGAGATATACCAGTTTCTCTATGATACGACACAAAGCATGAAGCGTGCATATATGCACATTGGAAAGAGGAATCTCAAATACTAGTTTAAAGTTCTCATCCAAAATTTGTCTGTGTTCGGTGGTCGTCTCCACCACTTAGAGTCCATCACCCTTGTGAAGTCCATGCAGTAAAGGCATGGAGACTTTGCATTGGCCCCTTTGCTGCAATTAAATAAGCACTTGAGAGTCTTCAAATCACCCAAAGATGCCATTGGACTTGAAGTCCCCCCCCCCCCCTTTTCTCTACATGGAGCATCCTGTTTGCATTCATCTGTTCTTTGATGAGATTGGAGATACGTGTTTGATGAAATACCCAAAACAAGGATTCATGGTCCTCTTTCTTGACCTCAAATGAACCTAGCCACACCAGATGTTCGTCTCGGACTGCACAATAAAATACTTTGGATCATCCCTACTACTGCAATTATTACAAAGAGCCCTATTCATAAGTGTTATTGTGACCCTTTCCGTCTTTTTCTCCTTGATAATCTCGCACTCATCAAGCTTGATGACAAACTGAAGTACACCTCCTACCTCCTCAAATGTAATATCATAAAACTCCACCATTTTCTTTTGCAAGAGCTCCAAGTCCATGAATATATTGTTGTGTTCATTGTAGAATATGCTCCCACCTTCTCCCTTAAACTCTCCTACAATGTGGTATGAGTGACCAACATAGTGAAGCTGTTTTGTGTTTAATTCCTCCCTATGTCTCCAAACTTTTGTAGGTGTTGGAAGTAGCTTTTCTTTAATGCATTTGGCCTCAAGGAGGGATGACACTGACTTCTGGATGGCACTATAACCCTTACGACTGACTCCAATTGAATCCATGGTGGATTGAATATCCGCAGCTGAAACTCTATTGTTGGTTACAAATTCATCCACTATATCTCATTGAACCACCTTGAACTTCTTCTCTTTTATCATTTCTCTTACCATTCTTGATGTCACGAATGGTTTTAGTTGCTTTGCTAGATTGAGATTGAGATTGGGATTAATATTCTCTTTGTCAAGATGTATGAAAACCCTACAAATACAACACTACTCATTACTAACGTAGAGAACATGTAAATCCCAAAGAAGCCCATCAAATAAAATAATATTAACTTCTAACATAAAAGACATGTGAATGGGAATGCATTTAGTGCAATCTTACCTTATGGCTTGGATTCTCTTCTTCACGCCTCTGGAACCGAGCCTCAAGTTCTCGACATTTTTGAGCTGTCTTTTCCGTATGCGCCGTCCAATGATTGTGTCTTTTTATCTATATTTACGGAGGTCACTTCTTAGTTTATTGATTTGACATTCTTGTCCTTCCAATCTAACTTTCTGTTTCTTGCATTCACCAGACAAGCCAAGAAGCTCATTTGCTAAGTGTTGTGAATAATGCCTTTCTCTTTCTTGTATGTAAGCAATTGACTTGCAATATCCTAGTAAGCCTGTGGTGCCATCATCTGCTGCAAAACGTCAGAGAGTTGTGGGATTTAAAAAGGGAGGATGTGAAGCAATACAGGGGTCAATAGGATAGATGGAGCCATCAATAGGATAGATGGAGCCATCAAACCAAAGGTCTATGTGTTTCTTCCCCAACAACCTCATATGATCTTTAACATCTGATGAGAGCAATAGTTGTCCACTTCTGCATTTTTGGATGGGTGCATATGCACTATCTAGATCAATGTGCAGATGGTACTTTCTCATAATGCTTTCATAATTGGACTCTTCAATAGAATGAGTGTGTACATGGTTGTTCTCCATTGGAGTGTTCTAGGAATGAGTAAGTATACTATATGATGCAGAGTGGAAGAATAGGACTGGCTATGGTGAGAGAAGGCTGGTATTTGTCTTTTGAAATTGGAGATGAAGGTTCTAATTCCCTCCAAACTGTCTTCCGTGCAATAATATCCTCCTCTTGAACTAACCTTATTCTTGCAGTTTTGAATGTATCATTTCAAAGAAGGTTCCAATGAACTTTAAGACGGCCGCCTAGAATTTACCTCTAGCTCAGAGACCACTTTTTGACTTTTACATTCTCTTTATTTCAATATTGCAAGATTTTTTCTAGAGAGAAAATAAGAATCGACCATTTTCTTACAAGGCCCTACAAATGACCTCCAAAATGTCCTAATAGGAAGATCCTGGGTGATTTGAGGCACTATCGTCAGGAGTGAGCTTTCCAGACCTCAAGTGCATGTGAATATGATTTGATAAGCTATTTTGCTACCCCAATTAAATCCTGGTAAGATATTGTCGACTTATTTTCTGAGGCCATGAGATTGCAAAGAACACTTCGCGACGTGAAAAGTCAGAAAACTGTTTATGTCGTGAACAATTTTATGCACTTTCACGTGTTCAAAATTTTGCTTCGGACTCACAAATCCACGTTACCTTGTTATAAGTTTTACTGGTCTCAAGAACTTCCTTAACCTTAATCTAACAATACCAGGTTTGTGAGCTAGGTCTGGTTAAGGCATGAAACTGCAGAAATAGTTCACGTCATGAAATGGAATCGGTTCATGCCGTGAAAGGAAATTGGTTCATGTCGTGAAATGCAATCGGTTCACGTTATGAAAGGTTCTGAATCAGTTCACATCGTGAAATGTTTTCTGCTAGTTCACAGTTCTTAATTTTGTCATACCCATGGTGTCAGAGGTGTCAGGATAAGGCTACCTATTTTTAGCAATGTAATCCCGTGAATTGCAGCGCTAACTACAGTGATGATGTCAGGAGCGTTTCATGCCGTGAGATTGGAGAGAGTAGTTCACGTCATGATTAGGTCTCTTGCAGTTTCACGTGGAAAATTCCCCATCGACTGAGATGAGTTTGGGTGCAAAATACCTATCTAGATGCTTCCAAAATGATTGTGCCACGCATAAAAAATGTAATACAAGTTCAAGACACAATCAATGGCTCCTTATTTTTATAATTTTTGCAAGGAAAGAAAAATAGAATATAACCATGCTCATTCACATTAACGATTCTTGTGATACAAACATCAAAATTGACTAGAAAAAACAGTGGAGCTTTCTTCCAAAGCCACTCCACGACATAACCACACCATAAAAACAACCAATTTCTCATAACTTTTCACTTCCACTCAAATCTTATCCATTCATTCCATACACAATGCACTACCAGAATGCAAAGGCAATGATGAATCTTATGTAATGGGAGCTGAAACTCAAAGAAGAGTGTTTCCCCGGCAGCAACACCAAAAATGTTATGGGCTACCACACCTCCAAGAAGTAACTCATTGCATTCACCTTTAGAAAGAGCAATAGAACACAACTGTCATAGGGCACTTACCAATGCTTCGCGCTTGTGTCCCTTGAGGTCTCCAAGCTCACTTGAGAAGCTCTAATCCTCTAAGCTCCACCTCCACGATGTCACCATAGAGTCGCTCACACCACCACACAAGGCAATCACTGTCTCTCACTGCTCAATACAAGCATACAACATACAAGTATAGAGAAGGCACACGTGCTAGAATGCTCTCTCTCAATCTCTCTCTCAAGACAAAAGCAAGAACTCTCATAGCAGAAAGGGGGATTGTCTCCATACATTATGAGAAAATGCCTTATATACAATTGGCCCTTATTCACACTTGGGCATCCAAAACTAACTTAACTAAGGCCTTGGGTGGCCCCTATCTTATAATGTACAACTTTTATAGTGCCTTTGCATGCCACTTATTAATGTCCTTAAATGGAGGAGCATATTTGTTAATCCAAAATGAGATTAACAACCACCTTCAAGAATCTTAATCCTCTCCCAAATCCATATGTATGGATGGAATCAGCAAATTGAGGAGGTGAAAGCACTGATTTTTGTATAATGGAGGACTAAAATTTTTTCCTTCTCCCCTTCTTCAATAATGAAGTTGCATTGTTGGATTCTTCTCCTTGAAGAACAAAGAAAATATTGTTTTCTTTTTATTTTTCTTAATTTAATATATTCTCCTCTTCCTCCATGGGCAAGTACTGTGCTATTGGCTAGCAATTTTTCTTTTTCCTCTCCCTTTCAACCGGTGATGGCGGCAGGCTTCTTCTTTTTTTCTCTCTCTCAGTCTGTCGACCGTTATTTTGTTTTAAATTTCCATAAACTTTGTTTGGACATTTTCTTTTACTTTTATTTTCTATACACATTATTCTCTATTTTCTTTTAAGTTTTTAGCTGCCCGTTGTTTTTTTTCGCTTTGTTGCAACTGGCCATTCGGAAGTGCAGCCGTGGTTGCTTTATTTTCTTTGTACCAAGCTTTGACTATTAAAAGCTTTAGCTTCATAAAGCTAAGCTTAATAACGCTTAATAAAGTCTGTATTTAAATAAAGCCTCTACTTTCCTTCCTCACACATTTGTTTAAAATAGTAATAATAATTTTGATAATTAACTCCAAAAAAGAGAGCTTTTTAGTTTAATGCTCAAACTATAAATTTTTACAATATATTCTTTAAAAAAACCCTCAAGCATTTATATCCATAGAGGCAGTTCCATACTTTGACTAGAGGACAAAACTTCATCGTGATTCTTCTTCTTCACAATTCACGAGTCCTTTGAAGACTTTGTCAATGCATTATTATTTGGATTATTTCGGCGTCAGGGAGTTCTTATCATCATCATCAACTTAAAGCGGCATGAAAATATTCTTTCCAACAAACGACAATCAAATAAGTTTGTTACTTTTGTAATTTTTAAATTACTATTTTATAAATTATTTTGTAATTAGAAAAAAAAGTACTAAAATTTGATGATGATGAAGACTTCTACTACGAAACGACTACTTCGATTCTTGAGGTAACATATTCATTTCATTTGATTATTCTTATAATAGATTTTGTTTAGGAATTTTTAAAAATTTCAAGGAGAGTTTTTATGTATCAAAAGTAAAACTTCTTGAAGGAACTGGCCCTTCCATCTTGTTATGAAATTTTTTTACTATGTATTAGTCTTATGGTATGGGACACAAGATTAATCCTATGTGAAGGATTTTGATGCATACTTATCTCTAGAATTATGTGGGATAATTTCTGGTGGAATGGGACACTAGAATTTATTACACATAGAAGTCCTTAATATAATGTTTATTTGTTATAATTAAAGAAGATACTCAAATTTATATATTATAAGATAATTGATCTCCTTTGCTCGCAATAAGCAATAAGCAAACATGCAACTGAGGTCAATTGATCTCCTTTGCTCGCAGTAAGCAAACATGCAACGGATGTCAGTTTCTTATCCAAGCAAGAGGGATGTTACATAATGTCCACCCTTTAGCTGAACGGGGAGGCTCGGATGCTAGTGTGCCATCCTAGTGAATTGGTATCATAGGTGACCCCACATTAAATATTGGTTACCTAGTGTTATTAGTATAGCTTGAGACCATGCTTGACAAGTGTATGTTGTTGAGGTAACAAAGAGTGCCATACTTAACAACTGTATTATGGTCAAAGTAAAACAAGTGGACTATGCTAGACAACTGCACACGGTCGAAGTGTAACAAGTGGTTTATGCAATTGATGTGCCATGCTAATTGAAAGTGTAACAAGTGGCAATACACATCATGCTAGATGAGATGTATAATGATACTCTCATCGTAGTGAAACAAGTGGTGAGTGTATGTTGTGTTTGTACCTATCAACGTTTCATATTGGGATTAATTGTAGAGTAGGGAAATTAATTGAACAACTAATATGTTTACGTTTGAGAGATAGGTGATGAGCAATGTGCGTGTCGCACATAAGGGATCTTGTCTATATCCTATCAACGTTTCATATTGGGATTAATTGTAGAGTAGGGCAATTAATTGGAACAACTAATATGTTTACGTTTGAGAGATAGGTGATGAGCAATGTGCGTGTCGCACATAAGGGATCTTGTCTATATCATATTATTTCGTATTATTATTTGTGATTTGATGATGAGTGCGAGGGTCATCGATTTAGGTGTCGCATGAGTTTTATTGTTGCAGTCCATGTTCACCCAAGCCTTTGAGCCATGCCCTTGTGCCTCTAAGCTATGTTTGGTCTCAATGAACCTCTGAGTTTGTTTGTAGTATTACATGTCCATGAGCCATGTTCGGACCTCTGAGTTTACCTTACAGGTTACGACGTCAATAGCGATGAGCATGATGTTGTTGTTGTAGCATTTTATGTTATTCAATTTCTTCTACACAACTGAGGACAGTTGTTTCTTCAAACGGGAGGACTATTTACAGGTATATATATTTTATCATATTTTTTATGCCTAATAATCGTAGAAAAATATGCTTAATTAAATGTGTGCAAAAACCAACTTAATGAATGGAATGTGCAAATGTGCACAAGGTTATTATATGTGTGAATGTGCACAAGATTATCTTATGAGTTATTTTTGTTAGCCACGTACCAAATGTTTGTACAAATTATTTATGCATGCATGTGCATGGCGTTGCTATATTCCTAGCACATATGTTAAAAGAGTTTTGATTATTTACACTTAGTGCTCTAGTGCTTGAGCTATTTTTGTAAAAGTGAAAAAGCAAGCCCAATTTTGTACGCACAACTATTAATAGCTCCTTGAGCTATATATTGAATACAATTCTCAAAATACTCATATCGTGGAAGTGGAGCTACATGCATGAGGGGGGAGATTGCACCCAATAGTGTCTTGATGGTGATGTTGTTCTATTTCTCTTGTTTTATGCTATACTATGCTCTATCATATCAATTTGATTCAAGTCTGTGTTTTAATCTTTGATGTATTTGTGAGTTTTTAATTATTTCTTCAAGAAGTACATAAGGTCTGGTGAGACTATTTCTTTCCTTTATTTATCTTTGCATGTGCTTGCATAGCCTTGCATGTGATTTCATGTCCTTTAATACTCTTTGCATGCACTTGCATAGTGTTGCATGTCATTGCATGCCTTTGCATGTGATTGCATGCTCTTTAATACTCTTTGCAATGTTTACATAGTGTTACATGTCATTGCATACCCTTACAAGTGATTCCAGGCCTTTTCATGTGATTGCGTGCCCTTTTTGCTCTTTGCATGCGCTTGCACGTTATTAAAGATTCATGAAACTTAAAATTAAAGATTCCAGTTTTTGAAAAACAATGAACAATGTACAATAGCATACACAATTATAGTTAAAAGATAATTATAAGAGGGAAGGAAAGAGGGAGACTAAGGGAGGGAGGGAATTAAGGTGAGATGAGGGAGAGAATAAGATTATGATGGTGAGGAAGACAATAACAGTGAGAGAGAGGGAAACAATGAGAGATGGGAGTGAGGGTGAGAGTGACAGCCATGGGGTCATATGTATAGATAAAATGTGCTAAAAGCATAAAGTGATTTACGTGGATAATTTTTGTAATTAGCTAAAGTAATTGTATGGATAAATGTTACATTTAGGTAAAGTAATTACATGGATAAATTCTATATTTAAATAATTGTGCCAAGGGAACCATTGATAATATATAAAATGATGATATTGACATCAATAGAAAAAAATGTTTATATATAAAATGATGAATTCGAACCATTGACATCAATAGAAAAAAAGTATTTTTGTATGTTGATTGTCCTAGAAAGATATTAAAAAGAGAAAAGTATATAAATCTTCATAGAGGAAGTTAATAATGATACTACATCAATTCTATATAAAATAATGATGTTGACATCAATAGAAAAAGAAATGTATTTTATCATCTCCATTTAAAGCATTGCATTACAACCATGTTGATTGTCCTATGAAGATATAAAAAATCAAAAATTATATAAACCTTCTCATAGATGAAGTTGATATAGTGACATGACTTCAAGGATGTTATATATTGGCAATATCATATTATAATATAAATGTGAGTACAATGCTCCTCATGCAAATTTACCAAAGCAAACATCCACATTTACATATGATTAAACACAAATATATTTATTTATCTACACAAGTAGAGGGACAAATAGGTGTCATTCTAAAAAATAATCTTCTCATTAATATTGTCGTTCAACTTAAATACCAATTAAAAGAGGTCCTTTTCAGATTGGTCACCTAATGCTGAACATTATGATTAGGTCCTCCTTTTTTAGAGTGGGTTGATATAGAAACATGTTATAGTTTGCATCTAACCCAAAAAAATACGCACTATACAAAATATAGGTGCTTGCATGCACAATGCCCCAACCCTGATTTGAGAATTCGGACATGTGCATAATGGATTCTTTCACATAGTCACCCTGTATTTTTCACTATGAAGTAGTGATTCCTTGGTCTCAATTATACAAACACTTCCATCTGTCTGGCCTTAATGACTAAATGCTCAAAGACAATAGAGTTGTCTTTGAAACTGCTGAATCTATACTCTTAGCTACTATCTCCGATATGTAGCTTATATACCTTGTTTACTGATGGGCTGCATCATTTGCTTCTTAGTGTAATCCCTTTTGCAACACAAATCCTACAGCCTCCAATGCTCAGATCTCATCGAAAGTAAGGTTTGTACCTCTTCTAGTCATACAACTCGGAGTCTTTCTATAAGTGATTGTGATAGATAGTATTGCATACTCTCTAAGTGTGATCCATGCTATTGTAAAACCACATAAACTCATGCCTCTACCCTCTAGATCACTCTAGAGAAGGATCTAGAACACCTTGCCCACCATCGTTTTTTATGTTCTTTTAAATCAAGGAGAGAGTTGTGTATCTAGATGCTCTCTTAACTAGACCTTCCTCCAATTAGCAAGAACCTTCCGTGGCCTTGTCTTCGATCATACCACCTAGTGATCCACCTTGCCTCTATCCTAAGTGCTTGACAAAATCCAATCCCTCGAGTCATAGAGGCCACCGAACTCCATTGCACATGTGGGCACAACCATGCGCAAAGTTCGTTGCCATGCCTCACACAATCTAATAATCTTGACTCCTCGAGAAAAGGGATGTCAAGTAAATGTCAAAGAAAGCAACAAAGAGAGTCAAAGAAAGCAGTTGAGTTGGAAAAGACTTCATATTGGAGAAGTGCACCCACACACGAGCACATCTTCCACCCATTGCCCATACAAAAGGTGCACCCATACGGGCACACCTTCCACCCATTGCCCATGCACATCACCTGTAGATTTCACTATGGGCATGACATTTTTTTCATTTCTCGCATCTCACAACACGCACATACACATGCACCTACAACTAACCTCATTAACACCAACCCTCCAAGTGCATCTCTAAATGGGGAGACCATTGGCAGACGCAAGCTTGGCCCATGGTACCAACCGTCGTCACTTGGAAAACCCTCGCCCTTGTCCTCCAAACAAGCTTTCATGCATATCTCCTTTGCTTTGACCTCAATTCATCACCAACCCAACCTAGCCATAGTCGACATTTTCGCCATGAAGATGCCTGATCTCTTCGCACCACACTGTGAGATCGAGGCATACTCTCATGTCAGCCATTAAGATCTGGACCGCCATCTATCCATGCACATCATTACATGGTGGTCCTGGCGCTCGTTCCGTCAATCATAAGGTGTGGACCAATTCTACCAACTACCTCATATTAAAGGGTCCACAAGACCTCTATATCACCTATAACTTTCCGTGTCACTCAACAAGTTGCCTTACCCAAAACATCCCATCACTTTGCCATGCATCTGACTGTAAATCAGTCCCAAAGATACCACTTTACCTCAGTCGCCAACTTCATGGTGTATCCTAGACCATCCACACCACCGACTCGAGTGATGCAAGGACATGGTCACACCATTAGGAAGAGGGAGGTAACCACTCCCTTGGTTAATATGGTTTCACCCGTCCAACTTACTAAGGGGCTTTGTCATCTTACCCACGCAAAAACATATAAAGCAACCTTACCATACGCCTAATGTTAAATGGGAAAATTTTAAGGACTTAGTGTACTTAGTTGCTTAAGATTAGTAATAGAGGTTGGACCGTTTTTAAATTTGGTCGGTCTAGTGCGAAAACTAGTCAGTTATATATAAGCCATTTTGACAATAAGTAACACACAATCATTTCCTTGCAATAGTTATCTCCTTCTTTCCTCTTCTTGCTTGCTTGCTTGATAGATACATACTGATTGTAAGTTTTCTTATTGCATTATCTTCTTCTTCCTCCCCCGTCTTTCGTGAGAGAGAACCACCCGCAAGGATCTCTTGTTACCTCCCTTCATGCCTCTGGCAAGGAGCATTCCAGTTTGACAATGAAGTGAGGATGGACGAGGTAGCACACCCGCAATAATGAGAAGTTACATTTGTGGTTCAAAGGCAAGACCCAATAACACGCGCTTTGGCAAGGCTAAGGTAAGCTCTTGACTTGAAAAGGGGGCCTCTACTTCAAGCTCATTAAATCATCTAGTACTACGCCCAAGGGGAAACCGAAGCAAAAGGGAAAGAGAAGATCATGTTCAAAAAGTACTTCTACATCCATAGATCCCCAAATCATTTCCCAGCCATCCGTGGAACTTTCAGGCACTATCCCACTATTATTTTTACATGAGGAGAGAGTTACATGCAGAGGAGAGGCAGACCCTTGGGGCTGTGACTTTTTCTACTGCAATTGATTTTGCCCAGGTGCGCAGATGAAGACCACCATAACCATTCTTGCAAATTCCATGGCAGCCATTGACCTTAAGAAGTAAGTTGCACTGTGGGAAACAATCCAGGAAAGGATCCAGTGGCAACAATAAGGGCTTGTATAATGGTCACACACACATTTCTTGGGTGGACCGCTATCTTTATTCAATTTGCACAACTAAAACATTTTGTGCCTTTATTGACTTTATCATGGCATTTAGTTTTTCAACCTGCACTTGCCATCACCACATGTCTTCATACACCCTTTTCATCTCTTCACTGTTTGCTAGCAAGTTGAATCATCAAACTCTCTCTAGTTGCAACCAGCATTTATAAGTGCAAGAGCGACTGTAGCCTACTATAAATTCCAAGGAGTCCATGATGCTTGTCACCCAAAAAATGCAGGATTCCAAAGACATTATAAAATAAAGGTACTTAACATAAGGAAGAGTCTATTGGGTATACCCTACCATACCTCCAAAGATCAATACATTTCCAATCTGCTTTACAAAAATTTGGCCTCTATTACCACTCCTGATATAAGGATTACATACATACTCATGATTAAAATCTACATGTAACCTGAAATTGGAAGATTTATTAGTATTGTACATAGATACTAAACTAACGAGAGAGATGGGAGAGCGATCGAGGAGTGCCAATGATGTCAGTGTTAGGGAAAAAGAGAGAGAAAGATGCCTATAGTAACATATGAGGGGGGCACTTGCAACAAGACCACACAAGATCACAGGAAGCTAAGAACCTACAACAAGATTAGAGGGAAGGAGAAAAGTGCAACAAGATCAAAAGCAAGGGAGATATCTATAGAAAGATCAAAGGGAGAGAGGTGCTCATAGAAAGGGAGAGGGATACTTACAACAAGATTAGAGAGCGAAAGGCATCTACAACCAACATCAGAGGAAAGGGGTGATCAAAGGGAGAGAGGCACCTGCATCAAGATGAAAGGTTATAAAGGCCCATGTTTATAAATGAAATGTTTTGTCCCCTTGACCCTAACAGCTTAACTTATTGATGGCTAATTTGAAAGGCCCCTAACATATCTCAACCTCCTAATGCACTTGTAAATTGATATTAGATGAGAATCATATGTAAGGTGTAAAAAGAAAGCCTAGGTGAAATTGTTCAACGTAATCCTAGTAGCCTCTACTGCAAGATAGAAGCCTCTACAACTATTGCATCAAATACAAATCATTGCATTCAAAACAACTTATATTATTTACATATGCAAGACACATGCTGGCCCAACAACACACATGATACATGACTCAAGAAGGAAGGGCCCTTCATACAATTTACTCGTGCATGCCAATTGGCAGGCTACAGCATCTAATCTTAATGCAAATTACAACTACTTAAAAGGGATATTGGATTTATAGGACCAGCCAATGGCTTTACCAAGACTGGAGAAACCTTTCTACAATACAAATCCATGACAAATTTCCTACTTTTGAATTCAGAGCAACTGATAAGAATTTGAAGTTTGTTTTAGAAGTACAACATTGCTTAGCTCCAAGCTTTATAAACCCCCCACTCATATGGTACATCTACCTACCTAATTACTGATTCTTTCCAACTAAAACCAATGTATAGTGATACAGAAGGCCTACCCAACAAGAACCTCGCCACTTCCTCCTCATCAATCAGCACTGAAAGGCACCCAAAATCTGTGCCAAAGGATCCTCCTGTCCACATTAAAGGACACTCTCGTGCAGTGGGTTCAAATGGTCATCATATGCTCTTGTCTCTCTCAAAACATAGGTGACTCACTGTTCACACTTCCAGCTGGAGTGTTGCATCGTGAAACGCGCTTGGTTGGCACCAAAGGGGGATCCTCTGTCCATAATTCACCACCACTGAGCCTGCCCTCCTCATCGTCCTCCATTTGAAACACTGGATGCATGTATGTACCCTGTAAGTAGCTCTTAATATCTAAGTTAGGCTCCATTGCTCGCTCCCGTGTGTCCTTGGCCATGGCCTCCTGCAACATTACAATCAAATCCATACACGTGATTGCATTCCCATCACTCACATCAAAAACCACAAACTCCATGGTGAAGAAATGCTCACCTCCAATGGGTACTTGCGAAAAGCCGGCTCAAACCGACTCTTACAATACAGGTGGAAGGCGATTGTGAGTACAGGTAAAAGAAGTAGAACAGGCACGCACTTTTGTGCCTCCTTTGTGGCCAATAACCCCATTAAGGAGATTTGCTGTAAGACAAGACATGCTATGATGCGGGTATGTATGTGCGGCCAAAAGGCCCCTGCACTCTCATATTCTTGATCATACACATTGATAATCTGGACCAAGACCAAAGCACAACCTTGTTAGCACTCCAAACATTCAAGCTTAATTGAAAGGTATATACAGACATGGGTGGGTGGGGCAGCCATTTAAAGTACCTGATGTCGGTACACCAAATACGCAAACGCAAAGAAGATGATTATGAATGGGAGCAGGATGGGTGTGATCACGGCATACACAAGGCCGAACAAGAAATATAGCTCTAGCTGTGGAAGCGACTCTTCAAACCCAATGCTGCCAGGGTCCATGGCCTTGTCCCTGTCTTTGTCAGTTTTGACTAGAAATGCGTTCTTCAAGTGGTAAATAATTAAGGGCCTTAAGCGGAGTATCTCTGCTGCAATGCCTGCCCATCCATCGACCATGATGTATGTAATGAAGAACAAGGCCTTTGTGGCCACAGCTTCACCAATCAAGTTCGGAATGCTGCAATTGAACACATGCAATTGTCTTACATGTAACAAGACATATAAAATACACTGTAAACCTTTATATTGCATTCATATCTTTCGAAAGAACACATACAAGTGCATCACATCAAAGCATCTAATAACCAACAGGGAGTCAACAGTCTCCAAATCTCCTATCTAGCAGACCCATATACTCGCCCACCACCATATGACCCATGGACAAGTGGACCACCCAATAACAAACACAGATGGTACCTTCATAAATTATTAATGCCCTCAAGCAGCCCTTGGCTGAAGGGTTCAAATTTATAATCTCAAGTAAGAAAACATGAAATAATGAAAGATTGAAATAACAATACTTAAATTAGCATGTGTAAGTAAAGTAGTTATTAAATTTAGAGACAAACAAGCCTCTTATGCATCCTTGCAATGCCTTTCAGTCCAGAGCTTATGTACAAAAGTCTGAAATGCACTCGGCAAGTATGCAAGACTTAACAAATATAGACACCAATTTGCAAGTAATTTAGCTAAAAGCACGATTGTGTACCTTGTCGGAGACGCTTGTAAAATATTATGGAGCTGTTGGGATGCTGATCCGGTGAATATACTCCCAAAAAACACTGTGATCACCAAAAAAATGAAATACTTGGCCGCCGATCTCCTTTCCAAGGATGACAAGGAAGTGTACCCCTCAATTTTAGACATCAACATGAGAAGCCATGGAAGGAGCATGAGAAATATCTTCAATGCCAGTCCAGGTAAGTATCCTTGTATGATTGAATTAATGAAATGCCTGGCACACACCCCCCCACCCCACAAGGAAAAAAGGAAGCTCTTAATATAAGATTATTAGGCACAAGTGGAAATATGGGATGAAGTGGGAGTACTCACAAGCGCAGTATCGGCTTCAGGAAAGGGAATGTTTTAGAGAGAGCATCCAAATTGGCCAAGGACTGGACGAAAGTGATTGGGATCATGAAGAAGAACACCAAAAAGAATAACGCAATTGTCATCACCAGTCGGCGAATCGTGAGCTCCACAAAAGGAATGGCGAGGTTCGGCCAATAAATGTCACTGGGCTCGGGTGCCCAGTCCGTCAACCAGACTGTAGGATTTTTGGTCTGCTGTGTTTGAGCAGCAACGGCAGCTCCCCATCGCCCTTTGAAAGAGACAAAAGCAACTGGGAGAAGTGCTTTGGGATCTTCCAATACACGGTTGCGCTCCAATGTGATCTGTGTACCACATGGTCATGAGTGCTATGATGAGCACTTCATCATATCAAGTACATGGATATTAACATCTATATGTGATGCAACCATTAGTTCTATGATGAAAAGAAAAAGGGGAAGAAAAAAATTAAACTAAAGCATAGGCTTTTACCTCTTTTGTCTTCTTTTCCACTTCATTTGTGTAGTATTCCACTGCATTCACTTTGTCCCCCCATAATCCAAGAAAGCCTTTCTGCAATGTAATACCCATGTGAAGAGTTTAAATGTAATCAGTGGATGAAGGCTGGCATTGAACCCAGGTTCTTACCATGAGCTGCGAAACCCATATGCTAAACTATGGAACACAAGGTAATGAAAGGGGTATCCATCTCAAACCTTCAGAGTCGGTTGCCATTCTGGGTTCCGAGATTGTTTGATCTGGTAGTAGTCCAACCAATTCTGCAGTGACTCCTGCTTTTTCACAAGCTTTGCAAGTTTGTTTGCATTGCATACCATCTAAAATCATAATAGTTGCAATCATCAAAAGCGCAATTCAGTACAATAATCATGTGATAGTATCCATGCTGTTAAGTATGCAGTCACAAATAAGCCACTCCATTAAGACATCATAGTTGAAGTCTTGGAAAAACCTGATGTGTTAAGTAGTAGTCTGGGTGGTTCACTCTAAAGAAATGCTCTACATGGAGGCTGAGAGCTTCATCTGGGTCTGCCGGTATATTCTTAACCAACACCTGCAAAAGAAAACGATAGAGGATAATGTCTAATGCTTAAAGCTTATCTAAACATGTAGGCTTGGCTTCAAAAGACTCTACATGAGATGGTAAAATGAAGTGACATACAGTAAAGTGATCTGCCCGTCGATCTTGCGCATCATGGAAATTTAGCCGTATCAACATTACTTCTTTGTATTCTGTGTATAGCACTCCGCACACCCACACAGCAAACACATATGCCATAGTGACATGCGTCCATAATCTTCACCCAGCATTGCAACACAAACATAACACATATTAGGGCAAGATCCTCAGGTGAGAATATTAGGTAGAAGAAGAGAGAGGGGGGGGGAGGTATTTGAAAGAAAGGGGGCCAAGCCGACGGGATGCCACTACTGTCTGTAAAGCGGCCTGAAACCCCTTACGTTGAACCCCTTGTGCTATCTTACATATTTTTTAGTGGAACCCAATGAAAGATGGTAAACAAAGAACGCTCAAGATGGCATAGTGCCTGTTGTATCTCTCACAAACAGATGATCTTTACCTTTGAGATCCGTTGGGCACATTGCTTATAGACATCTTGTCAATGTCAACATAAGTAATATTCCTGCTTACTAGGTTCTGGCCCGTTGCATTGACAGGCACCAGGACTATGAAACCCATAAGCATCAATGGTACAAATATTTTGAGCCTGCAGTCATGATTGAGAATAAGTACATCAAGTATGCTAGTCTTTTTGTTACATGGATGCCCGTGCACGTGCGTGCACACACACACACACACACGCATGCACGCGCACACACACACACACACATACAAAGAGTCACATACATGCATACACACACACATACAAAGAGTCACATACATACATAAGAGCTTCGGCACATCATGAATATCAAATGCCCCATTTATCGATCGGTTTTGAAGCTTTTTACCCAAGGATGTAAATCCGCAAGAAAATGGCTGAATCCAAGCCTGCGTGCTCGATGAGCTCAGGGTCTGGCATCCGAAGCGCCTCCCGAGTCCAATCTAGGAAGTGGAGGTACACTCTCCAATCTAGATTTACAATGCTGGATAGGGACCTTCCACCTCTCTTGTTGGCACCCTGCCGAACACGTTTTATGTACCACTTCGGATAATACACCCTGTCATTGATGGGTTGGAAGCGCAAAACCGCAAATGCCATCAGGAAGACTATGGCGCTCAGGATATTGATGCCCGCGGCCACACCCAAATTTGCAAGATTAGTCATCTTTCTTCTTTTCTAGATTTGCTCTGTGTGCTGCATGCAGGTGGTGACCTGTTCATACACATGAAAGTACTCACATAAAACAAGGCAAATATATAATATGCAATTAACTAGAAGAAAAAACCCAACCTTGCACATCCCTCCAGTGAAATTGTGAAATCATTTTTTTTCTGCTATTTATAATTAATTCATCAAAATTCTTGATTTTGTGCTCATTATTTTGAGTTTATTTAACAAGATAATTAAAAGGCTCATCATTAAAAATGAATGAAAATTGGCTTTTGACATGTATATTTTGGTGGCCATTAAATAACCGAAATTACACATCATCATAGTGCCCATGTTTTTGGCACTCAAGTTAAAGCTGAAATAATTTTATTTTTAATCCACAATTTTTATTTTATTTTTTAAGATTATGCACAAAATTCATGTATTTTCCCATCTGACAATCTAATAGAAATAACCCCAAAAAAAATGCTCATTCAATGAGAACAGAAATCTGTGCGAATTGAAAACTCAGCTGCCAAAAAAAAAAAGGTGTTTTAATTTAAAGGGAAATAAGGTTGAAACCCAGAACAGATGGTGCTGTGATATGTAGTTAATAAAATAACAAAACCCCACAAATTTTTAACTCAGGAAAGTGCAGAGAGAGCTATTATTGTGATTTAAGGGCAGATAAACTAAAATGAAGACCCAAAAAAATTGATCTGATGCATGAGAGAAGAAATTTTACTATGGGTCTCTAAGGAAAAGAGAGAGAGAGAGAGAGAGAGAGAGAGCTTACCTCTGTGTTGTGGTCTTTTAGGTTTGATCTGTTGGGTAGAAACAGCCCATGAGTTTCTCACTTTTCACATTACAAGACTTGAGTCGAAGGCCCAGCCAAAAAGCAGAAAAGCAAACACTCTCTTTCCAGCTTAACAGAAAAAACGTGTGTGTGTGTGTGTGTGTGAGAGAGAGAGAGAGAGAGAGAGAGAGAGAGAGAGAATGTGTGTGTGTGAGAGAGAGAGAGAGAGAGAGTGTGTGTGTCTATGAGGAGTGAGGAAAGAGTAACTCACCAACAAATACTTCAGATTCATTTCTGGGTTGCCTTTTCGGATGCTGTTTTTTTTTTTGGCTTTCTCAATGTACAGTTTCTGTTTACTTTTTTTGCTTCTTTCGTTTTATTTATTAAAAGGGAGTGGACGCCACCGACAACCCTCAACGGGCCACAAGACACATCAATGTGGGTGATATGGGTTGATAACTTGATTGTGTTAAAGGCGTGTGTGTCATGCACTGCTCA
>NC_141084.1:24703174-24735674 GCF_041138505.1 Cibotium barometz
TTTAATCTTATCTTGAACAACATGTGTCCACCAACATCAAGACCTCTTCCCAAGTCCAAAGTTATCAATTTGAGGAAGAAACAAAGTTTTAAAGGGTTTTCAACCCTTCAAAGTATAAAATGCATAATAATCTTCTACTTAAAGTGTTTGACTTTCATGAAAGTCTCTTTTATTTCTTATCTAACTAAATAAAATAGATCTATAGAGATTTTTGTATGAAAACCTTCACAATCTCTAAGATAGTAAAGATAGTGGAGGTTTTTCATGATCTAAGCAGACATTTTTCATCTTGTAATCAGGGCCTTTACACACATCCTCTAGAAATCAAAGACTTTTCATGAAATTTTGTGTGGGCAAAGAGATGGACGAGAGAGACCTCCTTATCCATGAACTTGGGCACACTGTGTAGGAATAGATCTCATAAAAAAGCATGAGCGAGACCCCTTAACTTGTTGTATAAAAACCTTTCACCGTACAAAATCAAATGATTTTTTTATAGAAAATGAAGTTCCTAGTTTAAATGTGATTAATTTGGCTAGCCAAATGAGAAGCAAACTTTGTCAAATTAGATGGGATCAATGCTAAGCTTGCCTTTGTTTTCTTCAATTATAAACATGGGAGCATTATCGAGGTTCATACTATGGAGACAATTTTTTTGGTGATTTCTACAAGCGTTGATCTTGAGTAGATAACATTATCTAGATTCATGCAACGAGGGCATTGAGATGTAAAACAATCTTAATTGCCATCATGATGTGCTAATGGAGAGATGGATTACCTAAAAGCGCTTTCTCTTTTTTTTTTCCCAAAGAAGAGACCTTCCCATTTCTTGCTAAATGTAATCATAGATTGCAAACTTCTATACATCCACTGTAGGTGAAATGGACTATGAACTTCTATGTGCATTCATCCCATCTCATGGAAAACCTAAACACAAATCACAATTCTCAAAGCCTCCATGAGCTACCCATCTCTCTTGGTCATTGAAGAATATATTCTAAACCTCCAAAAATTAATGTGAAAAAGTATGTTAGTGAAATAAACATTACTTAGATTCATGAGATAGTCCAATGAAGTTGCACATGTGAAAGTATAACTTGTACACCCTTTTATCTCCCAACAAAAGGGGCCTCATTTGGCAAGTCAAATAATTCAAAGGGCCATCCTTCATTTATTAACTCACTTTTACCTCTTTTCAATGAAAAATTACAACAATCTTCACAAATTAGCCCATGGCATTAACCCCAAGCTTTGGGCATGGGCACAACCAACCCTACTAGGATTGAGCCCATAATCTAATCAAGCTTTTGGCAAAGGCTAGTCTATAGAAATATTTATTTCTTAAAAAGTACAGAGCATGCTCAAACTCTATGGAAAGCAACATCCCTTTGTCTCATTACATTACACATCTTATATTCTTTCTTCCACAATTTTATGCATCATGGGATAACATTTAAGCTCTTTAGGTTCATTTTCCAATAAAATCAAAGTCATGGGATAACATTAAAGCTCTTTAGGTTCATTTTTCAATATATTTTTGTGCATCATGGGATAACATTTAAGCTCTTTAGGTTTATTTTCCAATATAATCAAAGTCAAGTGTTGTCAGGCATTAAAATAACACTTGATTTATAATAAGTAGGAGTATGGTTGACACTAGCATGCATGTTTAAAAGTCAACAATAAATTGAGCTATATAAGATAATAATCACAAAGAATATCATTGAGAAATTTAATAATTTCTAAATTATGCATCTAGATTGTCTTGCTAAGGCCTATCAAACAATATTTAATTCCTAGTTAACATTGCACCATTGTACATCTATGTATTGGTGAGGTCTATCAAATAGTGCTTAATTCCTTTAGCGAAACCTAGTTAACATTGCACCATTGTTATCAAACAATATTTGATTCCTTAAACATAAACTAGTTAACATTTCACCATTGTTGTCTACTTAATGTAACAAAACACCCAAACTAGACAGACGTTTTCAAATGTTTTGTGCATTAAAGTACATGAGTCAATGTTAAGTGCCATAATGCCTTTTTTTCCTTATGCATTATGCATTTAGGTTATATGCATCTAGACTATATAAAATTGCACCATTGTTATCCTACTTTCAAGAAAACAAAGTCACCTTCTTCAAAGGTCACTTCTCTGTGGCTCTTGTCAAAGCATACATTTTTGCACGACCTTGTGCACTACGAATGTTATCTCTTGCTACTTTTTAACATATCTTACATGTCTTTATCTTCTCCTTTTGTAGCCCTATGGCCACAGGAGATCTTGGCTAGAAACCATGCATTAATATGAATGTTTTTTACTATATAAGCAAACTCCAAATGTGGCAGGTACTCCTCCCAGCTGGATTGCTTTTTGCTGACATATGCTCGAAGCATGTCCTCTAACACTTGGTTAACTCTATCGATCTAGCCATCAGACTGCGGATGATCAGTCATACTTATACTCATAGTAGTGTCCAACTTTTTGAAGACTTCCCTCCAAAAGTAACTCGAATTTCCTATCCCTATCCGAAACTATATCTGCCAGAGCAAGTCATATAGCTTGTAGGGATGTTTAATAAACAACCTAGCTAACTCAAGATTTTTCACCTCCTTTTTAGTAGCTATAAATTTGACCATCTTGGTTAATCTATCCACTAATTAAACCAAATCATTCCCTCAAGTTGTTTTAGGTAAACCAATGATAAAATCCATGGAAATACTCTCCCATTTCCCTTTGGGAATATCCAATGGATGTAGAAAACCTCCAAGCTTGAGGCGCTCATGTTTATTGACCTGACACTTTTTACATCAACACAAAGTCTTGGATGTCCTTAAACAAACTTGGCCAATAAAACTGTCTTTTAACTAGTGCATAGGTCTTCTATATCCTGGCATGAGCAGCACTCAGGCTATCGTGACTTTCAATAAGAATTTGGCACCAATAGTTTAGTACACACAAACTCTACCCTTGTAGAGTAGGTACTCATCGTCAATGGAATAGCGTTTATACTTTCCCCCTGACAAACTTCATCACCCTCAAGTGAACCAATGTCAAGTGGTTCTACAGGGTCCACCCCTGAGCTCTCCATCTCAATACATAACCCAAGAGACTCTCCTAGTCTCTCCGGACTAGTTCCCACTCTCCTTCTCATTGAGACCTTGGCTAATTGCTCTGGATTAGCACTCCTTTCGAGCAAGGAAGGTGTAGGCTAGTGACAAGTGTAGCCGCATATAGCAAGCCATACCTCCAAAAAAGACTGGATCATGCTCGCACATACCACGTAGCGAATCCAAGAATTTACTCTTAATTGTGGTGAAGCTTAACTCGTTCAGTATCGGCATACGACTCAACGTATCTGCTACTACATTAAATTTACCTCTCTAGTAACAGAGCTGCAGATCAAACTCTTGTAAGATCTTTGCCTACTAAGCTTTTCTACCTTTCTACTCATTTTGACTAGAAAGCAATTTCAAACTTTCATGGTCTGTTCGGCCCTCAAAAGTAGCACCATACAAATAATGTCGCCACTTTTTTAGAGCATGAATAATTCCTTAAAATTGAATTTATGCCTAAATAGATGCATAAAAGGATTTTTATGAAAGATCATACAACTTATTTGGGCGTTTTACCAGGTTTGTTCCCAACATTTGGGCTGGTGCTTATGCCAATAACATGCTCTATGTTCCCCTCCCCCCTCACAGTAGTGCGCGACTAACATATGCAGGAGTATATGACATCTGGTGAAGTGGAAGTGGCTCTATATTCGGATTCCAAGCATGCAGACAAACTGCGGGACGACATATGCTAGTAAGGAAACCATAAGCTTAGGGCATGTTCCATTACAACGATACGAGTTCTTAGGGAGCAGAAAAAGTTTTGAAGGACTAAAACAGTTAGGAAGGGAAAATACAAGCCAAGTTTATGAGGTGTGGCTTGTGGCCTGAATCCCACGAGTTTGTGCAGATTGACAGGTGATAATGCCTCTGTTACCCTGTTGATACGTGTGTGTCTATGTGTGTTTTATGTGGGATTGGCCTCTAACTGGTCGTTTTGCAGGTATGCTTTTACTGGCTGATGGTGTTTAGACTTGGTTGTATGCCATCTACACTGGTCAGGACTTTGTACACTAACAAAGAGATTACCTCATGTAGTACTATGTTCCATTATTCCACCTCACTTATAATTCTGACACTACCAAAGCATCTAGTATCTTTGCTTGCAGGAACTCTCACTCGTAGGCCGAATAGTTACGCTGTGGGCACAGTCAAGATTTTTACTTTCAAATGCAACAGGGCGTCCCCTTTGCATTAAAACCACCCCCTATGGCTTCCCCACTCTCGTCTGTCTCCACCAATACAAATGGTTCATTAGGATCCATAATACTCAAACAGGTGCTGTGGTGGCTATGGCCACCTTAAGTTTTTCAAAACTCCTTTGATTAGGATTCTCCCAATGAATAATTTTATCCTTTGTTCTTAACTGATCCGTTAAGGGGAGTGCGATATTCGCATGGTCCTTGACATATTGCCTATAAAAAATTACAATTCTTTTAGGTTCTTTGGGTCCGGCCATTTGAGAATGGATTCTACCTTCTCAAGGTCCATCCGCGTTCCCTCTATGGATATAATATAACCCCAATATTGATTTTCCTTAGCAAAAAATGTGCATTTACTTTTCTTTGCAAATAACTAATTTTTCCTAAGTAATTCAAACACCAAGAATAAATGATGTAAGTGTTACTTTCTGGACCATTATATCATCTAGAAAAACTATATAAGTTTTCCTAAGTATGGATGTAACAAATTGTCCATCTGTTACATAATATCCACCTTTTAGCTGAACAGGGACTCCCGAACGCTGGTGTGCCATGCTAGTGAATTGGTATCATGGGTGACCCTGTATTAAATACTAGTTACCTAGTGTTATTAGTATAGCTTGAGACCATGTTGCTTTGACGGATGTATGTTATTGAAGTGTAACAAGTAGGGCCATATTTGATGATTGTGTGTGGTTGAAATGAAACAAGTGGACTACACTAGACAACTACATATGGTCAAAGTGTAACAAGTGGTTTATGTAAATGACGTGCCATGCTAAATGATGTGTATAGTAATATGCTCATTGAAGTGTAACAAGTGGTAAGACATGCCATGCTAAATGAAGTGTATAATGATACTCTCATCAAAGTGTAGCAAGTGGTGAGTGTATGTTGTGTTTGTGCCTATCATCATTTCATAGTGGGATTAATTGTTGTGATAGCAATTAATTGGAACAACTAATGTGTTTACGTTTATGAGATAGGTAATAAGCAGTATATGTCTCGCGGTCTTGTCTATCATTTGGGATTATTATTATTTTGTTGGCCATGTGCCAAATGATTGTACACATTATTTATGCATGCTTGTATGTGACGTTGTTGTATTACTGGCACATATGTTAGAAGAGTTTTGGTAATTTTACACTTAGCGTGTGAACAAGCTCTAGTGCTTAAGTTATTTTTTTAAAAGTGGAAAAGCAAGCATGTTTGGGACATCATAGCATAGCGGACCACACTCCAACCCACACAGATTGTCAATCCGTGAATGCAACCCGGTTAGCGCATAGAGGATATCCTGAATGGGAGAAGATTAGTTAACCACACACTAATGACTTCTAATCCTACTCAATCCTTCTTCAACAATTAAGCAATCAATCGTTGATTCCTTCTCAATCTAACATAATCAACGCATCAAGATTAGGCTACACTTAAGCACAAAAATGCAACTTATGCAAAGAATCTAACATGTAAAGAGCTATCACACAAGCCTCAACTACACATCATTTCATGCACAAAAATGCAAAAATACCTAATCCACCTAGATTAGCAAGTGTGTAGACCACAACCTCATATCATTGAATACGTAGAGAATAGAGAGTACAAGATTGAAGCAAGAATGGAGATGGAGAGCCTTGGGAGAGCACATGAGAAGGAGCTATGGAGCAAGCTCTCTCTATGAGCTTCTCAACCAAATGACCAAAAAGTCCTCATTAGCTCTCAAATGAGCCACTTTTTATACAAAAACTCTAAAACTCCCAAAAGTTCCCATGTGGGATTATTGTCAAACCCACTCCCACATTCATCTACAACTTGGAACTCTTTACAAGAGCCCTAAGTGTCTTTTTTGTTGCATCCTTGCATTGATCTTCACTCGTCATGCAACACTCCCCCCTTCCTATTTTGCGCACGTCCTCGAGCGCGGTAGAAGCAAGAGCTGCAAAAAACAATGGATACAAGTAAAGCCTTTTATTGAAAAAAAAGAAAGGAAAAGAAGAAAAGAAAAAAAACAACAATGACAATTTCACATGTGAGCATACAAGTGAAAGGCTGATTAGAGTTTTAAAGAGTACTAAAATAGGTGAGTAAAGACTAGTCAAAGTGAGACTAAGTGGTAGATAGTGCTATGCAAAGGCAAGTGTGCTTGTACACCGCCGGTTATGATCGCAGTCTCAATGTCCGACAATTATTTAAGTTATTCCTAAGTGACAAACCTACTCCTAAATATAAGCAATGGTGATTGGACCTCTTTTTGTTGTTTTATTATTATTATTATTATTATTTTAAACTTTTTGATGTGTGTATAGAGGATGATAAAGATTAAGGTTCATCCCGATGAGACCCAAGCAATGGCCAAGAGACCTCCGCCAACCAAGAGAATCTAAAGGCCGCTAAGTATCTCAAAGGCGACAGACCCTTTTTTTTCTTTTATGACATAAGGAGTACCCCATGAAGATGAGGGCATCGGTCTCGAGGGCCCATAATGTACCCCAGAGTCCTACCAACATCTATCAAGGCGATAGATTCCTTGAAGGTCTTTTTCTGAAGCTTTTAGACGTCAGTGTTCACCCCATGGAAACCAAGGCATCGACCCCAAGGTGCTAAGACAACCCCAGGTCCTACCAAGCATTTCACATGGCTGTAGACACGTCATGTCTCGATTCACTTTATATATATATTTTTTGGGGTATATTTTTGAAGAAAAAAAATTATTAATCCTAGCACCTAGCTCATACCTAAGAGGTAGCTACCACTAGGGATAACTAATATACCTTGAAAGCATAAGAACTTGGCATACTCCATTGGTATATATCCTACACTGTCTTTAGATAGAAATATCTTCTACTAAGTCCTCTAAGATTCTAGAATTCATTCACCATATTTTAACAACTAATCAAAAACTTAAACCAGCCAACATTGTGTGAACATGCAAACCATATATCCAAAAGATAAAAGCACATAAAGAACAAAAGATTAAGATTTAAATACACCTGTTGTAGTGCCCGTTGATGTTGTTCGTTTGCATTGATGCATTGCTGATTTTGTGCAGATTGCTCCTCCTTGGTCTTTGTAGGCGTAGCATGTCTCCCCCCTTCCTAATTTATGTGCACGGTAGGTGGACTATTGGGGCGTGGTTGATGCTCTTGTTTAGCTGAGATCTTTGCAAAATGTTTATTAACAAACACGAAAAGAAAAGAAAGGAATAAAATTTGCTATTGGTGCCAATCACCGAACATAGCCGAGGGAAAAAACCCAGTGGGAGAAAAGTGCCCTGGCTTGTCGATCTTATTGTGGAGTCGCTGAGCTTACCCTTGCGCTGGTGGTGGATTCGTGTCCACTTCTACTGGAAAGATGGTATCAATTTCCTCAGGATGCAGGGACAACCCTTCACAAAAACCGGCCTCTGGAGAAGGTGGTAGAGGAAGGAGTGCTTCCTCGCTAAAATATGGCATTGGTTCTATGGGAAGGTTAAGCAGACAATTTCGATTTTGGAACTGCGCAATATAGGTACTCATATTGATCCAATATTGACATGTTGAGGCTTGGGGAAGGAGGGCTTGCATGATCGGTGGTTGCAAGTCATTTAAGCTTGTATCCCTCCATTGTTGTGCTTGAACCTCCTCAGGTAATCTACATTGATTTGGTCCTCTCTCTGGTATTCTCACATTAAGAAGATTATGGCGTTGGGGTGTAATTCCCGCAATTTGTTTCATTAAGCCCGTGCCATATCGTCTAAAGTAAGAGCGGCATATCCAACAAATGTGTGAAGCTTCTCCTAATACGAGTCGTGCACACTCTTGACAATGTAGAAATGGGTGATGCTGTTGATAGAATAACGTGACAAAGTGATGCCCACAGTAATTTTCACATAAGGGAGCATAGAAGTACCTAGAATGAGTTTGAAACTAAGGAGCACTATAACCCTCGCGATGATCAGGTCGAGTACTATCAGGGTCAATGCATGGTGGACATGTATCTCGCCAAATATCCATCAGGAGTTATCTAGATGTAGAACAATGAAATTTAGAACACACATATCCATCATTACAATTCCAATTAAAAACAAGATTATCTCAAAAAGAATACAATCCTCTAAAGGCATAAGAAACCACATTATGCAAACACTGATCTACCAAAGAGCTTCAATTGTAGTGTTAATGCCTTATCTTTGGTTTTGGGTATGTCCTTCTTAGGTGGAAATTTTAGCAATTGTCTTGGAATTTGAGCAAGATAAGAGGATTTAGGCATTGAAGTGCTAGAACCTATGCTCAAATGAGAGTCATTTGGACTTGTCTTAGGTACACAAGTTGATGGTGGAATTGTGTAACAAGGAGAAATTAGGACAATTGGTGTTTCAATACATGTTTTAGGAGGACCAACACAAGTAGATTTGTAGGTGCTATCGCAGCCACCTATCCTATCTTGAAGAGGTCGTGTTAATTTATTTTGCACCCACTGATATGGAAAACCAAGGGTGGCTTTTGGAATCTTTCTGATACACTCTTTTACCCCTAGCAACCCATGGCATTTTGAAAGCCAAATTGCTGTTGCACCCTCATAATAGCCTTGTGCTTTAAGAACATGTTTTGGGACCCAACGAGTAACAATCTGAGGTTTAGGCTTGGAAAAGATGTGCTTTTTGGGAGGCTTAGCAACTGGGCTAGATGGTACAAGT
Organism: Cibotium barometz; assembly: GCF_041138505.1. Lineage (NCBI taxonomy): Eukaryota > Viridiplantae > Streptophyta > Polypodiopsida > Cyatheales > Cibotiaceae > Cibotium > Cibotium barometz. Next base: position 24,712,172 of record NC_141084.1, read on the forward strand.
TTGTACGCATCTTTGGGTAGCCAAATTGATAATTCCTTCTTGCCTGGCCTTCTTTGAGCAGCAACTAGAGTAGTTGGAACATGCCAGCCATGGCCCTCACTTGAGTACTCATCAATTATCCACATCATTTGTGTTGGAGCTTCAAGAGCAGATTTTGAAAGTGGGTTGTGTAGGGTAGAAACACCACTCTTTTGACATGATAAAGCTCGTGGAGTAGCAGATCCCAAGATGCAATCAGAATCAATTTGTAACTTATATTGTCTGTTCTTCCAATCTAATGAGCAATTGGTAGCACTTAACCACGATCGACCGAGAACAGCCTCTATACTGCCTTGGACTTACTTGCCACATAAAAGGGCACTGACATCTCTGGTGATCCTGAATGGACATCATAATGACACATTTTCCCTCTATAGGGTTATCTTCACCTGAGAAGCTTCGTAAGTCAACAGGAATTTGCACAAGTGTTGGTTGTCCCAAGGCTTTCCATGTGTCAAACAAGAGAACATTATAATCTGCACCAGAGTCAATTAAGGCAGAGACAAAGTAGGTAGTCTCATGAAGATGAAGGCACACTTGAATATTGAATGGATCGACATATGGTTCATCAGTAGCCAACTGTAAGGCCATCATAGAAGCCTTGCGACGCTCCTTGGCTTTTGCAACTCTAGCTTTAGCCTCTTCTTGAGCCTGACGTTTAAGTAGGTCAAGTGCTTCTTTCCGTGTTTGTGTGGCATGCATCTGTTGAAGCATGGCCTCAGTTAATGGTTCATTGTATTTCTTGAGACAACTTCCATTAATGAAGTTAGGCATTTGCTCACCTTCTAGTGTCTCTAAATGCACAGCACCACTTGGAGTAAGCTCATTAATCACAAACGGTCCTAGGCCACGTTTCTTGAGCTTTCTCTTATGCTTCTTAAGTGTGTACAAGAGCACTAGGTCCCCTTTTTTGAATCGGCCAGTTGTTACATTTCTATCATACCATTGCTTTTGTCTCCTCTTTTCAGCATACATCCCCATTACCGCCAATAAGCGGGTCTCATCAAGCTTTTCCAATTCGTCAATGCGTTGTGAAAGCTCATGACCAATCCAATCCAATTGTTTAGCTACTCGTAGAGTAGATACAAGAAATTCAATGGGAAGAATTGCGTCTAATCCAAAAGCAAGCTCAAATGGGGTTGTGTCCACAAATGTTTTATAGGCTGTCCTATATGCCCAAAGAACTGAGTGTAACTTTTGCTCCCAATCAGTCCTATGTCCCTCAACAATCTTTGTGAGTGCTGTGCAGAGAATCTTGTTAGTACTCTCAGCTTGTCCATTGGTCTGGGGGTGATAGGGTGCAGAACGCTTGTGAATTACCATAAATTCTTGAAGCAAAAACTCTATGACCTCATTTACAAAGTGCACACCTTGATCACTAACGATCTCAATTGGTAAGCCATAGCGTGTAAACACGTACTCATACAAGAACCCGGCTGTGGTTCTAGCATCATTTTTGACTGTAGCCTTTGCCTCTACCCATTTGGTCAAATAGTCAGTTGCGACTATAATATATTCTGCATGCGTGTGACGAGCTGGAGGTTTAATGGGACCGACAAAATCAATACCCCATTTTGCAAAAGCACGTGTGCTTAACATAGGCCGCAATGGCATATTGTCCTTTTTGTGATGGGAGGTTTGGTCCTTTGACAATCGTCACAACGTTTTACATATTCTTTGGCATCCATTTGTAAGGTTGGCCACCAAAGCCCAGACCACCTAATGAACTTAGCTGTGGTATTGCCCGAAAAGTGTCCACCCCCAACACCTGCATGTGCATGAGTCAAGATTTTCAAGTAGTCAGCTTCACATACACACATGCGTAAGTTGCCATCCTTGCCTCTCTTGTAGAGTTGGCCCTCTATCAGCATATAGTTGGCCGCTTCAACTTCAATAGCATGCTTTCGATATCTAGGAATTTTTTGATCAGTATGACCATGCTGAAGATAGTCCACAAGATACTTACTCCAACTTGGTGTAGTTGAAATTTGGAATAATGTGACATTATGAATTGGCTGTTGAATTTGACATGAAGCACAGTTATACGAACAAATGTTTCAGCATCTGCATGCATGGTAGGCCACCATTGCCCATCCTGAGATATACGTCGCACACAAGTAGTAGCTGATGCATGGATTCCATCGATACCTGCATGTGCCCATTCCAAGATTTCCTCATATTGGTCAGGGTTAGGTATAAGCCGCAACACTCCATCATTACCCTGACGATATAATCTCCCTGAGATTAACTTGAATGGTCGCCATAGGTCCACATTAGGACCCGCTAGTTGTATCTGCCCACTTGTCAAAATTTCTAAGATGGATTCAGACCATCTAGGAGCTGTCTCTACAAGGAAAAGTGTTGAATCTAACATATCATCATCCACACCCACAAGAGCTTCGCCAAAGGTGATTCGAGACAAATGATCTGCCCTAAGATGAGTTGTTCCTTTTCGAACTACCACTTCAAAATCAAACTCAAGAAGGATGATAAACCATCTCACAATCCTTCCAGTTACACAGGGCTTATTCACTAAATATAACAGTGCTTGATGGTCCACAAAAAATATGAATTTGTTTGCCAAAAGGTAATGGCGAAACTTTTTCACCGCATATATCATGGACAAACCTTCTCGTTCTGTTGTGGTATAATTCTTCTCAGCATTGTTCAACTGTCGACTAGCATATGAGATTGGGAAATCCTTATTATGTTCTCCCAATTGAGCCAAAATACATCCAATTGCAAAGTTTGAAGCATCAATATGGATATGAAAGATTTGGTTTCAATCTGGTGCCCGTAAGATGGGTGCAGTCACTAATGCTTGCTTCAACTTTTCAAAGGATTCCTCACACTCATCAGTCCAATTAAACTTTACAAGAAGAGCATATAATGGTCTGGCTAGGACAGCGTACATGTAGATGAATCGACGATAATAACCACAATATCCCATGAATGTTTGTACCCCTTTAGGGTTGACAATGACATCAATTTTATCCATATCTGTTGAAATCCCATTGCGAGAAACAATATGGCCCAAGATTTTTCCTTGTCTTACCATGAATTTGCACTTGTCAGGATTCAAGCATATACGATAAAGTTGACACTTTTGGAACACAAGTCTGAGGTATTCTATATGATCATCACGCTCTTGTGAGTGAACACATAAATCATCCATGAAGATCTCAAGAAATTGCCTAAGGTACTCCTTGAATACATGACTCATTAACCGCTGAAAGGTTGCTGGTGCATTTGTTAGACCAAATGGCATAACACGATAGGCAAAGATGCCATCTTCAGTAGCAAAGGCTGTCTTGTGTTGATCCTTTGGATCAATTGACACTTGATTGTAACCGGAGAATCCATCCAAGAAACTATATGCCTTTTTTCCTGCAACTCATTCCAGAACATGATCCGTGATTGGAAGTCGGTAATGATCACGTACAGTAGCTACATTTACCTTTTTGAGGTTTACACATACTCGAAGTTTTCCATTTTTCTTGGGCACCACTACAATAGGGGAGACCCATTCAGTGTGTTCAATCTCATAGATAAATTATGTCTCTAAGAGTTTGTCTATTTCTTCCTTTATCTTCCGTGTAAAATTCTCATTGTAAGTATAAGGACGTTGCTTGGAAGGCTTTGCATCCTCTCGCAATGGAATTGTATGCTGACATATGCTTGGATCAACTCCTTTGAGGTCTTTATAACTCCAAGCAAAAACATCGCGATACTCCTTTATTGTTTGTATTAATAACTTCTCCTCATCTAAGGACAAGTCTGTGGCAATCCGCACATAGCGAGGCTCTTCTCCTGGCTTAGCAATATCAATCTTTTTTACATCTTCTGGACCATCGTATGAAACCCCTGGCATGCTTGGTTTTTGTCGCATGGGCTGTTAAAGAACAATCTTCCGACCCTGAAGAGTGTACTGTGTGAAGTTGGGGGGAACATTGAGACCCTATTCTTGTCCACTTGAGTCTTCACTCATTGAAGACCATGCGGTTTTGAGCTCTCCTTTGCCATCTTACATCGGATTTTTTTGTTCAACCGTTATCTTTGCACTTCCGACACTCTCTTTTGAATCGGTTTTAGACTTGAGTTTTGGTTTTTGTTTCTTCGGTTTTTTACAATTTTTGCTAATAGTTTTTAGCTTTTCTCCTGCCTGAAATCCATCTGATCGTTTTACTTGGTCTTTGATACTATCTTGTGCTTGGACATAGTATAGATATCCGTTCTTTCCTGAGAAGTGAGGTGGTGGTCGAGAGTGTTCACTCTTAGACTCCTCCTTTTCTTTTTGTAGTCTCTCACGTTGTTCCCTCTCATCTTGTTTACTGATGCTCTTATGGCTCTTACAGCATTTACGTTTGGGTCGGCTTCGAGGGATCTCTACTTGAACCTCCCTTCCTCTCAAGATTAGGAGTGCCTTTCCTAACTCTTCCTCAGGGATTATCACATTATTATCAAAATCAGAGTACCATCCATCTTCCTTATCAGCATCATTAGCAGATTCGAGTGTTAAATCCTCCACTGAGACTTCCTCGACACGCAGAGCTGTTGTGGATGCATTCCTATAGTACAAATCATCTAGAAGGTCACGTGGTTGTACCATTCGTATAGGAATAATATCATATCCATCTGAGTCACAAAATTGAATTGGCTTAGGTAAAGCACATGTTGATAATGTTGCAAGGATATGACTCCATTCTAGTGGATCAATTAAATGCTTAGGGAAGGGTTGTGGAATGTATGCCTCATCTTGTACACTTTGATTACCCTTAAGTCTCTCAGTGTTGAAATCCCTACATGAGGCTCCACACATCCACAGATCTTCTCGCCCATCTGACAATGTAACTCTTGAGCCCTCAGATGAAGCAGAATCAAACTCATCTATTGGAGACCTTGTTACATCACGATATGAGTGATTCCTTAGGTTGACTCTTGTGATGACAGAATCATGTCGGAGGTACAAATAATTGTATCCCCAATCTTGAATCATTTGAAATTATCGCATGAATGGTCTACCCAATATCACTTCATAGTTTGGATGTTTTCCAAAATCCACTACTGCAAAGGTGTGCTCATATTCAATCCCACATGTGGTGACCAATATGTTCTCAAGCAGCCCAAGGGGATGTTCTAAGCTTCCATCTGTGCTAGCTGCAAGCGCATCCTGGTACTCCTAATAGCTGGTTTGCCCCACTTTTCCCAAATGTACCTTGTCACAATGCTCACTCCTGCACCACTATCAAGTATTGCAGTTGAAGCTACTTTTCGCACTTCTAATGAGAGGGTAGCATTTCCCTGATCGTCCTCACAAAATTTTCCTACTTTGTTGATAGGAACTGGCATAACATGCTTTGTCTCAGGGTGTATATTACAATGATGGTGACCCTTTTGTAGCAATACCTGCTCTGACAAACATGTGGCAATATCATTCCACAACTCAGGTCGAAGCTTTATCAAATCAAGCAAAGGTAAGGTACAAGCCACTGGTGCTGACAAAATAGCTTACACGGTACTCATCTCCTTCACCTTTGTCAACCTTTTATGCATGGAGGGTATATTCAAGGTTTGAGAACAGTTCTCATATTCTCCCAGATATGATGGTAAGGTTTTCATTGTATGCTTACTTCTAGGAGAAACAATTGTTTGAACTTCCTCCTGGATGCTTGGTCGTCTAGAGGTGTTTTTTGTGCCCCTCGTAAAATCCACCTCAGAGAATGGAGGTGAACTAAGAGAAGACATGTTCTCATTAACTTTCTCATGAACTGCTGCCCACATCTCATTTGCCATGTCCTCGTTAGCATCAATAACTTCATCATTGCATGGGAAGACAAGGCTAGGTTGTGGCAGAATTCCTTCTTTCAATGGGGTGTCAATTGGTGCAGACCTCTCGCTATGCGCTTGTGAGATGAGCTCACTTCTCATTTCCCGACTTGATGACACTTTCGGTATGGTTTCTAATGTTGGCTTAAGAGAGGTTGGGCCCCGAGGAATAGGTGGAGGTGGTCCCTCAAGTATTGACTGAGCTTCCCTAATGAGTTGCTGATGTACAGCTAGATTGATCTTCTCCTCATCACGAGGGTTTGGGTATTCTTGAAGCTTCTTGGGTAGCTCAGATAAAGCTGCAATGCAACTTCTATGAGCATCAATGATGGCATCTAGAGTCTCATTCACTTTATCCATAAAAACAGAACCCCCAGAACTATCCTCAGTCGTACTAGCCTCATCTTGTTTAGTACTAGGCCCAGGTTGAGGTTGATGCTCCTCATGCACTTCTTGGGATGTAAAAGTTTGATCCTTCATGTTTTGTTTAGAGGCTTCTTGAGAGTGGATGCACTTTTAGTTCGCTTGTTTCGGTTCTTTTTTCTCCTAGTGGTCTTTTTTCTATTGTCCACTAGATTTGCCTTTGCATCCCTAGTTCGAGGTGTCTCATCAGTCTGTATTTCGGCATTTCGTGTCTGTGATCTAGTCATGACTCTAAGTGACACGACATCCTCATTCTCAGATGGTGGTGATGGAACTGCCCCTACAAGGTTGAGTGAGACCTTTGGTTGAGAGGTGCCTTCCTCATGTGGTTTCAGCAGACAATCCTTTGGGAAGTGTTCTACATAACACCCTAGACAATATCTTTCAATTGGTGGAAACTGTGGTACTGTTGTATTGGATCGAGTTGTTTGCCTTGAGCGATGTGGACAATCACGAGCCCAATGGGGTTCTCCGCACTCATAACAGGGGCCCATTAGTTTGGCTTCTACTTTCCTTTGCTGCCATTGACCTGAGGGGCCTAGAGTCCTAGGTTGGTAGCCGCCTAGCAACATTAAAGAATTTTGTTCCCCTGGTTGAGTCTCCAGTGCTTGGCTTGGGTATGCGGGACTTTCAAAGAGATTTTCCTTGGATGAATATGATGCATATTCCTCATCCACATAACCTAGGTTTACCAAGTCTCTACACATATTTGAATTGTCGTAGTCAACAACCCTCACAGGAGCAGTCCCAGGAGCAGAAGGTTGAGCACCAAGAACAGGTCGTGCTTGTTCTTGTGCCATCAGTGGCTTACGTTCAAAATTAGTATACTGTTGATACATTTGTGGAGCCACTCCACCCCTTGGCTGCTCACGTTCCTGTCTCATTCTTGCAATGCGAGTACATTCCTGTGTGGTGTGGGTAAAGTTCCAAGCAACAGGCTTGGCACCACTTTTTTGTGGATTGGTTTGTGACTAGAGGAGAAAAGGTATTACATTCTTCAGTTTTATGGTTACCGCCACATGCTCCACAAAGATGAGGACCTGTAGGTAGTACACTCCTCATTCTCTGCTTCTGTTGTTGTGGCTGCATGGGTGGGCGATAGGTTTGTCCCAATCTCCTTAGTACTAGGTTAGCTATCTGGTCTGGATTTACTAGCGCGCTAGACCCTGAACTTTGGTCATCACCCCACTGATCTCTAGGTTTCACCTCAGGGCCAAAACCATCTTAGAATTTGAAGTTATCAGTGAAATCCATAGCATCATGGCAACATTCATTGAAATTTGTATGCTTCTTTGCATAGGGATGTGTATGCAGTGTTGAATTTTTGAGTCCTTTTAAGAAGAGAGAAATTAATCGACTTTGGGCGGGCTTCTCATCTTCTGGGCAACGATTAATGTACTGCTTCATTCTATTTACACAGTCTCTAACACTCTCAGTCTTGCCTTGCTTGAAAGAGTAGATGTGTGCTACCGTGTCATGTTGAATTCCCATCAAGGAAAAAGCAGCAATGAATCTCTCTTCCAGAACTCGTAAAGAAGATTTGTCTGAAGCCTCTAGTGCCTGAAACCATGCAAGGGCCTTTCCCTCAAGAGTGAGTCCAAATCCTTCAATTTGAGTATGCTTGTCAGCCACTTGCTCAGCTCGAACTGCTTGCCTAAATGCTGCTACATGGTCATATGGATCTCCCGATCCTTCATACTTCTTTACCAGTTTCTGAAGAGTTGATGGCCTTACTTGTCTTGAATATTCATCATAGGGCCTACGTCCTCTCACTCTCAGTGAGAATTGTTCCTCTCTTTGGTAAGATGGTCTACATGCATCCCAAATTGGTGTGGGTCCCCTATTACCAGCCTCACCAAACCCCTCCAAAGATCTTGTCACCCGCATTTCAGGAGGTGTATTTATGGGAGGCCGAGTTGGCTCCCCTCTCCTCCGATTGTCATAGTGAGAAAGATGTTGTGGTGTGATCTGTGGTCGCACTTTTGGTGTCGGATAATGTCTTGGTGCTAGAGTTGGGCTACTAGCAGTGGTCCACTTTGATATTGAGGGTCTCTCTCTAGTGAACTCTCGTAGTGGAGGAGCAACAGTTTCTCCAAGAAAGGCTGTCTCTCCTGGTTTGGCTGTATCTGTTGAGAACACTTCCATGAATAATGGTTGTCCTTTCCACGTGAGCTCCCGAATCTCCTTCCAATTTAAGGTTCGGTATTCATTGGCCCATTTATCAATTATTCGGTTCATGTGTCCTGCAAGCTTCTCAACTACCACCACCAGTGCTAGAGGAAGATCGAGCTCTGGCAATCTAGTTGTGACATAATATCCCTCTAACGAGTCCTTATAGACCTCTTGAAGTGGGTCATCCTGTAAGACCTTTGTCACTAGAATTTGTCGTACAAACTCCCATTGGTTCTCAGCCTCCTGATCCATTTTGCTCTTGCCTTTCCTATCCCTTTCCAAATTTAGATCTACAAGAAGTAAATCATCTATGGATGGCTTTGAGGACTGGGCATTGGATGGCCCAGGCATGTCTGGCTCAATGAGCCAGTCATCTCTAGACTCCCTTGCTCTGGAAAGCTTTGATAAATCTAAGAACTCGATTTTAGAGAGCTCCCCTAATTTGTCTACATTTTCTGGATGGTAGGTGACTTCGTAGAGCGAACACCATCTCCACCCATGTACATGTTACCATGTTCATTGACTAGAGGCGCTCTATCAAGTTCTAAGAAAATGTCTGCGATCTTAACAAGATACCGTTGTTGTGGATCCCTAAAGATCTCAGCTCCTTGAGCATTTATGTAGACATATTGGAGCCTCACATTGAGTGTTAACCCCATGGTGTCGGCTTCAAATGGATTAAAAGATCTTGTGGGTGTCCTATTTGGGGCTAAGGGATGACTATTTGACGGCCCTAGATTGTCCATGGACAATGAGCTAGTTGTTCTGGAGGAAAGGGTATCGGATTGGGATTCGGAAAGGGTTTCAGCAATATCTGCCAAATTTCCTACCGATTGGATCCCACTTTCCTGCGTAGGTACTCTAGAAGGTGCCCTAGGCCCTATGGCAGAATCTATAAGACGTCCCGACCGCAAGTGCATAAGGTCAATTTTTTTTTATTTTTTATGTGTTTTTTTTTATTTTTTGTTCTTTTTTTGTTTTTGTTTTTATTATATATATATATATATATATATATATATATATATATATATATATATATATATATATATATATATATATATGTATGTGTGTGTGTGTGTGTGTGTGTGTGTGTGTGTGTGTGTGTGTGTGTGTATATTTTTACCCTACCTAACCACTAAATGCAACTAAAATGAATATGTGTATAAATACCTATCTTTTTTTTTAATTTCTTTTTTTTTAAAATAATTTTATTTTTTTTATCTTTTTTTAATTACAAAAAATATGAATCACGCATAAAATTACAAACAATTTAAAAAAAATGCAAGTACTCTAATTATGAAAAAATTACAAAAAATTAAAAAAATAAAAAATTACAAATTAAGCAAAGAATATGGACTCCTAACACATAATTTATAGAATTTTTTTCTATTTCTCTTTCTTTTCCTTTCTTTTCTTTTGTTTTCTTCTCCTTTTGTTGTTTTTTTTAAACTAATAAATTTCGTACTAATTACATAAAAATATGAATTACACTAAAAATATACTACTTATGCACAAAATTATAGAAATTTAAAACAAAGCAAATTACTCTAATTATGTAAAATTTTACAAAAATTTAAAAAAATAAAAAATAGACTCAAAATACAAACACTATAATTGTTTTCTTGTTTTTTTTTTAAAAAAAATTTCTCTCCTTTTTTCTTCTCTCTTTTTTTTCTCTTTTTTTTCTCTTTTAAAAAAATATATTTTTTATTATTTTATTTATTATTATTATTATTATTTATTTAAAAAATACAAAAAACAAAAAATTAATTAAAAAAATTAAAAAATAAAAAATAGAAAGGAACCAATCTTATCAGCTCGAATCTCTCTGCGCCGTTTCGGATTTCTTGCTGCATCCACGCGGGTCGACTTCAACGCCTCCATGACTGCCTTCTTCAATGCGCCCACTGCTTTCTTCTGCAAGCCGGCCACTGCAACGCCTTCAGCCTCGTCTACATCCACCATTGCTGCAGCCCGCCTACACAACTACAGCTACAGCCCGCCAGCCGCCTTGACTGCTGCTCCACACCATCACACCACTCGGTCGCCTCGATTGCTTTTTGCTTGCGCTTGTCTTCCTCTGAGTCGCCAGCCGCCTCGACTGCTGCTCCACGCCACCACCTTCTACCTCCCACAGGAGCTTCGCCTACTGGTGCTTGGTTGCCTACAAACACCACCTTCTACCTCCCACAGGAGCTTCGCCTACTGGTGCTGGGTTGCCTACAAACACCACCTTCACACGGCTGCTGCGCCCGATGAAGACGCCTCCCCACAGCCACTTCGCCTGCTGCCACGCTTCAACGTACATATATATATATATATATATATATATATATATATATATATATTCTTTGCTGCGCCTCCAGCTACTCACCTCCCACAGCCACTTCAAAAAATATAAAAACAGAAAGCGCTTAAACCTAATTAATGACGAGATTACTCTACCGCAATGGGATTTTTTGCTTCTAATCAAAAAACAGAAAACACACAAGACGCCCTTGAGATCACACACTCAATGCCCTTGCAAACTCTACTCTAATCTACCCTAATCCATGATTTTGCAATCAATGGAGCACTTAGTAAAAAGTAATGGTTAACACCCTTCACTAACTTAGGTGTGCGTTCCCCGACTGCGGCGCCATTGTTTGGGACATCATAGCATAGCGGAGGCTACACTCCAAACCCACACAGATTGTCAATCCGTGAATGCAACCCGGTTAGCGCATAGAGGCTATCCCGAATGGGAGAAGATTAGTTAACCACACACTAATGACTTCTAATCCTACTCAATCCTTCTTCAACAATCAAGCAATCAATCGTTGATTCCTTCTCAATCTAACATAATCAACGCATCAAGATTAGGCTACACTTAAGCACAAAAATGCAACTTATGCAAAGAATCTAACATGCAAAGAGCTATCACACAAGCCTCAACTACACATCATTTCATGCACAAAAATGCAAAAATGCCTAATCCACCTAGGTTAGCAAGTGTGTAGACCACAACCTCATATCATTGAATACGTAGAGAATAGAGAGTACAAGATTGAAGCAAGAATGGAGATGGAGAGCCTTGGGAGAGCACATGAGAAGGAGCTATGGAGCAAGCTCTCTCTATGAGCTTCTCAACCAAATGACCAAAAAGTCCTCATTAGCTCTCAAATGAGCCACTTTTTATACAAAAACTCTAAAACTCCCAAAAGTTCCCATGTGGGATTATTGTGAAGCCCACTCCCACATTCAAGAGCCCTAAGTGTCTTTTTTGTTGCATCCTTGCATTGATCATGCAACAAAGCACAATTTTATATAAGCACAACTATTATTAGCTTCTTGGGCTATATTTTGAATACAATTCTCAAAATACTCATGTAATGGTAACAAGTGAGAGCTACACGCATGAGGGGGGAGATTGCACCCAATAGTGTGTTGATGGTGATGTCCACTCAATCTCATGTTTTATTTTATGCTTTAATCTTGTCAATAAGTATATGTTGTGTTCCTTGATGTATAAGTGAGTTTAATTAATTCTTTAAGTACATGAGGTCCCGTGACAGTGGTATCAGAGCTATGGGTACTTACACTTAAAGAATAGAGAACAGCTCACAAAAAATCTAGAGGATAAAGAAGACAAAAGCTTAAAGACTCTTAGACAAAGGTTAGAAGATTTCTTGGGACTTTTTGGAGCTATAAGACGAAGAACTAGATAAAAGGCTACCAATTTATGTCACCTGTTCTCTCAAAATCACTTCTGAGAAGACAAAAACCACCCTCTTCTTGAAAAATAAAATTTTTTCAATCTTTCACCAATTGGCGATCCAATTGTATGGATTGAATCAGCAAGGGACGGAGATTATCGCTCTACTCTAAGTTTTGTAGGAGCTTCATCCAAAAAAAATCCATAATCAATGGATGTGGATTTCTTTTCTTTCTTTTTTTTTCTACATCCCTGCATGAAATTACCACTGGCTGTTAATTTTCTCCCTCTACGCGGCTCTTGGTGAGACCACATCTCTTTCTCCAATATCGACACCACATCTCTCTCAGCCACCTTGTTTCCCAGTGACTCCCATGGGCATAGCCCTTGTTTAAGGCATAGCCTTAGGGACTACAGTAGCACAGCGACTGCCACCTAAGTTGAAGTCGCCTAGCTTCGTCATCAACAGCTCGAAGGTCTAGTACCCCTAACATCATCAGACTTGTTTCAGTGGGTGGCCATCAGCGCAATTGTCAAGCAAAGAGAAGACAACTTGGTTTTGTTTTCCTCCTCTCCTTCAACGAATTGGTGGGCAGTGAATTCAAGCATGGGAGAAATCCTTTTTTTCTCTTTCAGTCGTCGCTGTGTTGCCGAGGACGGGTTTGCATTCAAAGTCTAATATTATTATAATCTTTTCAAAAAAATATTATAACTTTCAAGATTGTTTATGTATTATATAAGCTGTAAAAAGTTCATATTGCTACAAGCTCATATGTATTATATAAGCTTTAAAAAGTTCATATTGCTACAAGCTCATAGCCCAATAAAGTCTACCAAAAAAAAATGGACATGAAGCTCTACAAAAGCGAAAATTCAACAAGTGGACGGGGGAGAAATTCTCTGAGAAGGATAAGTAAAATCAAGTGTGCTACCAATCATTTGGGACAATGCAACACCATGGTGGAACGTGATTAGAACCACAAACCAAAATCTTGGAAGAGATTTTAGAATCTCATCAAGAAATATTTCTTATTCTCACAATACAAAGCTAGGGCTAGACAACGATGGTCTATCCTCAGACAGCTTGAGAAAGAGAATATATCCACTTATGTGGATAGATTTTGGCAAACCTTGTTACAAATACAGGTAATTGAGAAAGTGCAAACCAAGGATCAAATAAGGAAGTTTATAGTAGGTTTGAAACCCACAATTCAATCTATTCTGAGTATTCACGAATTCCACATCCCGATTGACTATTATCTTGCTCGTCAAGAATCCATTAACAAATGGATCCTTTTCTTTCGAAACCATATTTCACAAATATGTATTCCATGGCCTTCTCCTAAAGCCTATGTTAGTGTTATGAGATGGGACACAAGAGCATATTCTAAAACAACCAACACACAAATATGAGTCACCATTGGCTTCCTTCCATTCCAAGCCTCATACGACATCATGGTATTCAGGGCATCTATTTAAAACATAGGCTGCACACATGATTATCTCCATCCAAAATTTATGAGGTAGGATCTTATCTTTAACCATACAATGTGCCATCTCCATAAGAGACCTATTCTTGTGTTTGACTACACCATTTTGCTAAGGTATGTATGGCACAGTACATTGGTGTATAATACCCCTCTCTTTCAAGAATGCATTGAGCTCATGAAATAGATTGTTAAAGTTTAGATGACCAAACTGGCGCATGCCACAACTCTGTGTCGGTCATAACTACAGTGTCAACTGCTAAAGCATCTTCTGATGCACTCATCTCATATACCATCCAGCTTATATGAGCCATGGCATAATGTACCACACTAATGACAATGATATTCCCTTGATGTGATGATCATGCACTACGCATTTGTTATCCATGAAATCCATGAAGAACAAAGCTTGCATATTACCAAAACTAAAATGAGGTTTTTCTTAATGCACTATGCATCTATCATCATCCATAAATTGAATAACAAAGCTTGCCTATGCAATCACCAAACTAAAATGAGGTTTTTCTTAATGCCAACAATAAGTACATACAAAACATCCTTCAGAGTAACGACATCTCCATTCACTACAACAAGCAGAATGACCAATGCCTTTGCTTGCATATGAAGTATTGTTGGCACACGACAATGCCCCCCTTAGATGCATCCCGTAAAGAGACAAACACCCCTTTGAATGAGGTGATGTGCTTAGAAAACCACTATCAAAGCACCAAGCATGTTTGGATTCTTCCATTGACATCCATTCTGTGTGTTTTAAAGGATCCTAAGCGCATGTGACCACAAATGCCTAATCATATGAGCTATGTTTACCGACTCTTTCTTTGTAGCACCTGATGCCAACACTCCCTAAATCATCTCAAGTGGAAAGTGGAGATCTTGTAAAGCACCCATGATTTGCGGATTGATTTAAAGTGCAAATGATGGTTCCCCAACTATAAACCAACCCAAATGAGTGAGTGATAAAGCTCAATTTTTGTTAATTACTACTAATTTACTATTATTTAATTAATTATATCTTAATTACGATGATTAACAAAACCAAAGTTTGGAGAACCAAATTGGGGCATGTTGTGCAATCTCATTAAAGGGGATTTTTGCACAAGGTTATTGTTCTTGATGAGCACAAGCAAACAAAAAAGGCTCTACAAACCAAAAATCTCTCACATCTACTCACACCTATGGATAGAATGAGCTAAGATTTGAGATGCAGACTCTTGATAGCATGTTCTAAGTACACCTAAGAGGAGTTAGAGAGATTCAAAGTGTAGGCGAAGAATGTTTCAAAATACCAGGAAACAACAACAAATCATCAAAATCGAGCTACATAAAGAAAAAATGGTGAAACCCTTAGATGTGTGTGGATGCCTTGATGAGTTGGTAATGTGTTTAGAAGGGCTTGGCCAATGGTGGTAAGGATAAGGAGAATGGAGCTTTACAAATATTGGCCACAAGCGGGATGAGTGGATAAGCTTGGATTACGTTGTGATTAGTGACCTAAATGATATGATTACTACTAATGACGTTAAAAAAGATGAACTACGCTAAAAATTGAGAGGCTCATGAGGAGAGGAGAGACTTTGATACCATGTTGAAAAACATGAGTACCCAAGCTATAAGCTAAAGTGATGATAATGAAAAATCCTAAGCTAAGCTAGATAATGCCTAAGTGACTCATAATGATGATAATATAAACTAATTAAGATTTAAACTCGTTTAATCAAGTTACAAGGATTGAAACTTGTACTCATAGAAAGACCCGAGATCTTTCTTGATTTTATTGCTTGAAAATAACCCCTTTTATATGAGGTGGATACATATTGGCTTTGTTAGCCTATGTGGGACAATTCTTGCTTGCTCATGTGACAACTTACTAGGTTTACACTCACTCACTACCTTGTGCTCCATGGTGCCATATTTCTCAATAAAAGTGGCTAAACAAGTGCAAGAATTGATTGATATGTGTTGGCTCATCCATTTACTTCACCCATTCTACTTGTGAAGGCACAAAGATTTACACTGAGGATATATGAATTTCTAGATCACCCATATTTCTCAACATGGAGAGAGAGAGAGAGAGAGAGAGAGATGAAGGGAGGGGGGTTGGAGGGTTTGATCGATGAGACTAAGAGGGGGAACCTTGGATTAAAATCCAAAATCATTGGCAGAGGAGGTTCAAAAGTAGCTCACCTCAAAGACAACACATAGAGAGCAAGAGATTTGAAGAGTCACTCTAAAGCAAGAGAAGAAAATGTATGGAAGTGCAAAGTCCCTACATAATAAACAAATGGAGTGTTATGTGCACATTATATGTGCATATACTAGGAGGCTAACCCACATTAGGCTTGTGAGCATAGGAACAAACTCTAGTGAAGCATGGGTTAGGACTAACCTTAAGGATTGAGATTAGGGTCAGACATCCAAGGGTGACACATGAGAAATGGAGAGTCAAGAGTCACTTGAGGGCCCTCCTATATAATAGGGGCATGGGACACACTCAAGGGATGTTAAGTTATGTCATGTTATGTTCTCTTGTGTAAAGGATTGTATCTACTCACCTACCATTTCACACTAAAGCTATATGTTGCTGGGATGATGTCATATCTCTTGATGGTATGGGACATCAAGGTTAAGATATGAGGTACTTCATTGTAAATTCATGTGTGCATCCCTTGGGCTCGGGGGTGGTTGGGTGGATGAGTTTATGCCTCGTTTATGCATGTTTATACATGAAAATTATCTAGAGATCTTAGGGTTTTAACAATGGTATCAAAGCAATCTCTAGTTAATCGTTGTTGTTTTTTCTTTCTTAATCTAATTTTTAACATTTTTTAAAGTAAATTTTAATATTCACTAAATAAAAATATTATTTTGTTAATTTATTTTGGTGATTACGCATGTGGATCATCGATATGACGGTTGGAACATGTGTTTCTTCTATTCAATGGTGGACGAATTAACGTTACGAAAAAATTCTGAGTTCAATGTTAATTTTCTCAAATTTTTTGGTTTAAAATAAGCATTTATGGATTTTTTAACCAAAATATCGTACATTTTATTATTGATATTTGTGATAGAGTGAATTCCTTGAATTTATATAATTTTTAAAAAAAGTTTCTAATTATTTTAAAAAAATTAGAGTATTTTTATGCATTTTGATAGGTTTTCCGTGGAGATGCTATCAATTTTTTGTCAAATTTTTGTTAAAATGCAGTGTGGGACAACCAATTGATGCACTCAGTTCTCTCTTGTGTGCGTGGGATTCTTTTCTCCTCTCAAAACTAAAATTTTCTTCTATTTCTCTCTCCTGCGTGTGTGAATGTCTCTTAGAAGAAATAGTTTAATTAAATATTAATCATAATTATAATTAAGATTGTTTAATTAAAAGCTTAATCCTTCTCTCTATTAACAGAGAAGGAGAGGATGGAGAGAGAAAGAAGAAATGGAGAAGGGGAGGAGAGAGGAGTCTTCCTCTCACTTAAAAAATGCAATGCGGAGGAGAGGAGGGTTGCGCTGCAAAGCGCTGGACGAAAAAAACGCCCCCTCCTCTCTCCCTCCAAAAAAAAATCAATTTATAAGCTTTTTAACTAAAGCTTATTAAAGCTTTTGATTTAAAAAAAAGAGTAAAGAAGCTTGAAAAAAAAAGAAAATAAGATATTTTAAAAAAAATATTCTCTGAAATTTTTTAAATTTTATTTTTTCTCTTGGAGCCTTTTGGCTTTTTGTTTTCCAAGAAACCTATTAACCTTTCGAATTCCGAGGATCTTTTGACCTTTCAAATTTTGATTTTTTTTTATCTTTTCATTTTCCCAAAATTGTTGGCTTTCCGTATTCCAGGAAGACCATTGGGATTCTGAAATTTTTGAACCGTTCGTATTCTAATGCGTTCGAGGTAAATTAAAATTTTTAAAAATTAGTAAAAAATTAGACAAATGTATTATCTAATTTTTGTCTAAAAATTTAAAAAATCCATTAAAATCATAAATTTTATTGGATTTGAGAATTGTCAGGCGAAATTAAAAATTTTGTGAATGATGAGATTCTCAAGAGATTTTTGAAATATTCTAAAAATTATTTTTTAAAAATCTTAAAAATTGATATTTTTAAAATATTAATGATATTTTGACAAATCTAATTGCTATTTTTTTTTGAAAAAATATAGATTGGAATGCCATAAGATAGGTTTGGTGGAATTCAAAATTAACATATTTTGAGACCTTAAAATTTTTTTAAAATTTTTAAAAAAATCATGATAATTTTTTTTTCGAGAATTCTTATTTTTAAGGACTATTTGGAATTCATGGGTTAGTTGATCTAGTTGTTTTGGTGAATTTTATTAGATGGTTTCAAGTTTTATATGAACTCATCAGATTTTGCCTAGATCACTTGTGTCTAGGGATTTTTAACGAGTGCTACACATATGTGTTTCCCTTTCTCACTTTGGAGTTTTTGTTTGAACAACATCACGTTCATATACTCCGGATTGATGAGTTGGCCACCACTTTTAGTGCTTCTTTTGGCATGATTAATGATCATTAAATAGCATGCATTGATTTTTATGATCAACTATGGTTTTCATGGATTTAAGGTGCTTCTATCCATGGTTTTATAAGGATCTTTTGGATAATATCATGCACTTTGAAGGTGGTGTTTACCTTCATTTTTGCACATAATTTTGGAGTATGTTCCTTGTTCTCTTCTTGTACATACTCCAACTTAGATACCTAGTTGCTTATGTATCTAGGTGAATTGTTATTTTTCTATCCCAACTTTATTATGTTTATTAGATAGTTAGAAAGGCACCAATAATTCAAATTGTTTTCTAATGATGTACTCGAAAAGAGTTATTTCTTGATGAGGTCTTAGGTATATAGAGACAAGTTTTAGTATGTAAAAGTCTGGGATAAGGCCATATCATTCCTTTTATGCAAGATTTTATTTATATTTCCTAGATGGCATACTAGAAAGTTTCAAATTGATAAGACATGTATGGGTGGTATGATGGTATATGGGATGCTAGCGATTCCTCGCATATATTATCTTATCAGATAATTTGGGCTCAAGATTGTTGCCTTGCTAACATTACTTGGCATGTTGATCCCAACATTTAAAGAATCTCATTTTCTGAATTCACTTAAAGTTGTAGTGTAGGCATTCTCTAGATAAACCTCTTTTATCTATAGCCTGCATGTTTTAATGAATGTAATCTCATTAACATATTCACTTGTTGAAATCTCTCTCTTTAGAGTTCAACGAGTTTATCTTGTTGTGTTTGGATTAAGGAATTTTGAATTCTTCCTTTGTTGGCATCTCTTTCTTTAGTTCCATCCTTTAGGTGATTTATACAGTCCACCTGATGGTTTACGGATGTACATATGTGACTCATCGAGATGTTGATGACTCCCTCTGTTGATATAGGTAACTCGGGATGCCGATAAATCCCTGTGCAGATGTGGATATGTCGAGTTGCCAATGGATCCCTGGTTCCTATCGTTATAATGCCATGTTTTCCTACTTTATTCCAAATGGTTTACAACGAGGAAATTACTTTGAGTAGTATGAGTTCCTCTCATCATCCACAGTCTGATGATCTTTACAGAGCGTGTGAATCAGATTATAGAGAAAATGCTTTGTACATGTCTTTGAAAAATCATCAAATTAAAAAAAAATATTCCAATGATGAAATTTACCTATAATAGTTCTAAACATACGGCTACTGGCTTTAGTTTGTTCATGCTTATGTATGGATATCAACCCAGGGCACTTATTGATCTTAGTCTTAAAGATATTGAGCAGGTTAAGGTATGAGGTACTTCATTGTAATTCATGTGTACATCCCTTGGGTTCAAGGGTGGTTGGGTGGATGAGTTTATGCCTGGTTTATGCATGACAGTTATCTAGAGAGATCTTAGGGTTTTAACATGGAGTCACCAAAACAAGCACATGAGAACGAGAAACCATCTCTCCAAGTACATGTAACTAAATAAGTCAAGAATCTCTACAAATATCACAAACTAGTAGTACCTATACAATTCTCTATAATTCTTGAAGATTTCTTTGAGATCAAGTTTTTGGTTCAAGTTTCTAGGAAGAAAATTTAGGCCATGGTAAGACTATAATATGTGCTCACAAATGTGGTTCAAGCCTATAGGAAGCATTAGGTTACGATAAGACTAAAATGTGCAAAAATTCCATGAATTGTGTGAGAAGTTCACCTATACGTAATCTGTTGCCTTATCTATGAGTCTTTCCCATTGCCAAATATGTGTGAAAATTCCATAAATGCCTTGAGGAGTTCATCTATGTGATCAATTTGTTACCTTCTAAGACTCGATAAGTCTTCCTTATTGCCAAATTCTATGCCTTGATTTGATCCAAGGTGATCTACAAATATATGATAATTCTAAGGTACTTACATCTTTTTAGCTGTGTGCCTAATATTTCCTTTGGTGGTTTTCTTAAGCTTATAATATTTGAAGGTGGAGCAATTTTTTATCCCATGCTTGGAACTCATATGGTCTTGGGAGATTTATGATGGTGATTGTGACAAATCACAAGAGACTTGCTTCCATGCTTGCTTTCATGTACCTTGTTAATGCTCTAGGTGAAACCTATGAAACCTCCCATTTGAGTTTCCAATGTATTGAGTGAATAAAATTCCATCACGAAAATGTATGTTTTTGCACTTAGAGAGGAGTGACCCTCACATGGATCAATTCACAATGCCAGTATTATATAGCCAATGTAGGATTATCTTGAGGAAGCACTTCCATGATAGGAGCATTTAGATGATGAGCTTCATGCAAAAAATAACCTACCTATCTCTCCAACTTCCACATTTCCTTGTCGAAAACAAGCCAAGAGTACCCAAGGTGCACCTAAGGAGCAGCACACATAATACTCATATACAATCATAAAATGGAATTTCATTGGCCCCACAAGCTCACTAGAAATGAGGCAGCAAATGAGTTCTTATTAAAAATGTCCTCACAGTGATGCTTGATAAAGTTGATGAACTAGAATTTGAGGATGAAGAACCAACCAAGTTCATAGTCATGGTGGCTATAGTGTCTCAAGAGGCTAATAAAATAATTGCTAAATTGTGCATTTGGAAATTTCATGCATCAGTCATCTACCAATTTTAACGTTACTCAAAATTGTTGCTCCTTGATAAACAGGGTGGAATGAACTCAGTGACAAATGTAAAGCTTTACTTAAATCAATAAATGACAATGAGAGGACATAATCTTATCCATGAGCTACTTAGGCATGAAGGTAGTCCAATGTTGCTCAAAATTGTTGCTCCTTGATAAACAAGGTGGAATAAACTCAGTGACAAATGTAAAGCTTTACTTAAATCAATAAATGACAATGAGAGGACATAATCTTATCCATGAGCTACTTAGGCATGAAGGTAGTCCAATGTTGGTGTGGTTCAAGATCGACTACCCTTGGAAACCAACTAGAAAGAACCAAGTTTGTTAAAAGTTTGCCAAATGGACTGACACTAGAAAGAGCCAAGTTCTTCAAGTACATCCAAAGGTTGCCAAACTATGAAAATCATGAGGAAAATGGTAATAACTGTCCATGGCCTTGAAAAAGGCAAAATTGTCTCACCTTTCCATACACAATTTTTTGTAGAAACATTATCAAAGTGGAGACAATTTTGTTAATGTTTCCTTATGGAAACATTAACAAAGAGGATACAATTTTACAAGCAGCAACAAACCTTAACAAAGTGGAGATAATTCTACAAGCAATAAATAAGAAGAACCACCTTAGTATCTTTAAACCTTGCATCCAAGGGAGTGTGATTTTTTTTGTGAGCTTTTTCCCAACTCTCAAGACCATCACACCAAGTTTATATCATCAAGATCAACACCATAGCAAAAATATATTTACCTATCACTCAAGATGTTTACACATAACCTACATCAACTACACTATTTAAGAGAAAAAGGGGAACTCTAAGGGGATTACATGCATACATTATATTCAAAAACTTTTTAGGCTACAAAATTTGGCACTTTTGACATTAAAAATGAGCTCATAATGCCCAAAAATGGTAGCACCCCCCTTCTTGAACATCAATTGAAGAAAGATGGTCAAGACATAGGCATGTTTATAGTTGATTCTACCATTTTTAGCCCTTGTAAGCTCATTTCGAATGAAAAGTGCCAAATTCAACACCCAAAAAAAGTTTTAAATATAATGATGGAATTTTGAGACTCCTTGAGTCCTCCGTTTTAAAAGTGTGCTTCGTCTTTCTTTTAAAAAATCTCCCCAATGATGTAGAGTTCAAAAAAGCTCATAAAGTTTTAAAAAAGCTCGCAAAAGAATATCCTCCCATCCAAGGGATAGAATGTGAGCCAAACAATGTGTGATGTTAACTCACCAAAGATCAATAAAGTTTAAGAGTTGTATCACACACATTTGGTTCATAGTGCTTATTACCTAAAAATAGCACGATGTGATGAGCAAGTCAATTGTATATGTAATGGTATAAGGGCTAGCAAGGTCTCATCTTTTCAACCACTAAATTGGGTTGAAATCGAATCACTTCACCAAAAATAACAATCTTTAAAAAAAATAGAAGGATGGTCCAAGGCTAGTCACAACAACAATGTCCGAAATGCTAAGGATTATGCATGGTCAAAGAAGTCATATGATGGTTTTGAGCTCACACTATAAATTCATCAAAATCCATGACTATTAAGGTTTCACACTTTAGATTCATCAAAGTCCACAACTACCAAGTTTTGGTTTTGAAAACACCAAATTAACATAACTCTAGTGCATGATGAAAAGCCATTTTATCTTAGGTATGTTAAATGATGGATAATTGTAATCCTTAGAGCCCATAATGACAGTAGGGAATGCCTTAGGGTACACCTTAGACCCATAATCATTATAGGAAATAAAATAATTATGAAGTAAACTAAGGTTTGAGAAGGTTTTGGACTAAGGACAAGTGTGTGAATCCACCCATGACTTATCTTATCCAATCGTATATAAATCGAGTTCTCTACTTTCTTATGTACCTCCTATCCATGATATTACTTTTCGTAATATTTCGCTTGCTTTATCCTCTTATGAGTGTTACACTATGATGTGATGTGCTCTCAATTATTTATTAACTCTTTGAACTCTTAGTTGTTGGATTTGAGTGAGATTTTATGGGAATAGGACTAGATTAATCTCCATGTATGGTTGTGAGAAAGACAGCTTACATAGTGCAATCTTAGGTGAAAGAACATTAGCTCTTGCTTGAACATTTATCCTAGAGTGGAGAAGTATAGTGGGGACTTGGGAGGATTAAACCGAGAGAGGAGCTCGGAGAGAGTAGTAGAAAAATCAAGAAAGAGGAAGTATTAAAGGAGTGGGATTGTGAAAACATGTGAATGAAATCCAATGGAAGTGTTAAGAAAGGAGTGGGATTGTGAAAACATGTGAGTGAGATCCAATGGGAGAACAAAAATGCTCCCATTATGAAAATCATTGTTGAGAGATACGTAGGCATTAGGGAGTATTATCTTCTCTAAGGAAGCTAAAGGAGAGAACGAACGGCTACTTGATTTTTGTAGAGTGTCACCAAGGGAATAGCCAAGGCATAAAGAGAGGGCATAGAGATGGCATTTAAGGCAGCAGGTTCCAACCAACTAGTTTTAGACTCTCGAATGCCACCAAGACATGAGATGATTTAAGAGCAACATTCATCATGAGGTTCCAACCAGCGATAGTTTTCTAGAAGGTACTATTATTAAATTTGTGATAAATGGGAAACCATGACAACCAAAAATGTACGTTAGGGACACTTGCATCACAATTTCAAGGAGCACAAAGGCCA